>NW_009710749.1:125146-150367 GCF_000703405.1 Apaloderma vittatum | reverse complement strand
TATATAATTATATATATAAAAATATAGGATGCTGTGTAACTATATATATATTTATGTAACTTTTCTGTGTGGTTCTTTTTTTTTTAATGTTTCCCCCCTGCTATTCAGTTAGCATGCCATAATTGTACATCTAGCTATGTGCTTTGTTGCAACTTTAGCTCTTGCATTTCCTGGCTTATTTTTACCTTACACTTCATATAAGTAGTTTAGTTTATTTTTTTTGTATTTAACACACAGTTTTAGAGTCTCGACAAGAGTCTTCTCTGAAAGTAGGATTTCTGTTTAAATTACTTGAGATGCAAATTTGATTAGACTCAATGTATGATCACATCCCTCTAATTTAAGGATCATTGACCTTTCTCCAGTGTGTCTATTAATGTATCATTCATCCAAGAGAGCAGAAACGACCTCCTCTTCTGGAGTGTCGAGTAAAGACTTGCTTGTTTTCTGCTGCTGTTTTGCTCATGACAACTTACTGTCACTTGCAGAGTTAGGATATTACTTTGGTTTGAAGCAGCCTGCTTGTATTTTCTAATATAATAACTGGTTGAATGCTTGTGGAAAAAAACCAAACAAACCACATTTTGGACTTGGCAGCCTCTGAAGGCAAAGTGTATTAAGAGAATAAATCATTTTTATAGGAGTGTAAAAAGTATTTTAATTTCCCTGGGAAAAAAAAATACAAATGTAAGCCTGTAATATAGTGGAACCCTTGGAGGTGCAGGCATCTGCCAGTACTGATCTCACTGCAGCAGCTTGTCTGAAATGTGTTATTGTGGGGCTGGAATGAACCATTTTGCCACAACCCCGTTGTGGGGGAATAATGCAGAATTGTATGGCTCCAAGGAGATCATTGCAAGGCACAGTTTGGTTTCCTCTGTGCAGACAGGTGTGTGCACTGTGGGGGAAGAACTGAGAGGTTGATATGTGAATGATAACGATGGCCGTGTGGAAGGACTGGATAATATTTTTGGGTATTTGAGTTTGCTAGTGCTATAGGGATGTTCTGGTGACAGAACTCTTTAAGATTCCCTGTTTCCACATTTCTAGAATTTACCCATTAGTTCCCAGTGGCCTGTAATCACAGCAGCCAGATTTGTTTGGCATCCTAACTCAGTCTCCGCTTGCTGGTTTGCTTTTATTTAAAAATGAGTAGTGTGCTTTCTGTAACTTGATATAAACCCCATTCTTTTTACTAGAGACTTTCATGATTATATTTTCTCCAGGTATTTTTCTAAGTATCCTCATTTACTTTGATATAATGTATACATATCATTATCTCTTTGACTGTAGTTCATTTTGTTCTCTCTGTGTTTTTTAGGACCCTTGAAACCAGAAATTACCATAACTTACATTGCTGTTTCAGCTATATTCTTTAACAGTGGACTCTCCTTAAAAACAGAGGTACTGTAATTTCTCATTCCTTCATTCCTGATTCGCTTTAAAAAGTTTTGTGTTGCTTTTGATGATGTTCGAATGTAATTGAAATATTTAATTACTGTGCTGCTGTCGTTGATGCTGGGAAAATGTCTGACAAGAGAAGATAAGAGTCATTGATGGAATAACGTCTCCTTGATTCCAGAAAATTGTTCCCAAAGTAATGAACGTGATGAGAAGGAGATTGTGAATAATATTCACCCATCTGAAGAGGGTGGATTCCTTAAGTTTGCAGGGCTTTGGCTAAATGGAAGGGCTGAGCACAGCTTTGAGACTGGATCTGCACCCTGGGGATGTCCCAAACCTGGACTGGGATGAGAGTCAGAAGCACACTAGCACCTGCCTTCTGCCAGCCCTTCTGCATGTTGGCTTCCCCATTGCTCAGCTGAGATAAAAGCCAGAAAGCCAAGAATCCTAGGGTGGAACTTTGTATGAAACTAGGCAGAGAGGTGTTATATGGAGCCTCTACACCTCCGTAGGGCATGAAGAGGAGGTGTGAGCTCTCTGTGCTGCTCTTCATCTCACCTGCTGGTGTGCTCTGTCAGTGAAATGATTTAAACTAGTCACTGCAGCACTGATGCAAGGAGAGAGCTGGTGGCTTTAAGTTACCACATTGGGTAGGTGCAGGACAACATCTCGTATGAACACAAAAGGGTTCCTCTGCAGATGCAATGCCAGTGTACAGGTATGAAGTCTTGGCAATCTTTTCCCATAGGATTTAGTTGTGGATGGGTGGACTTGAAAGGCCTGTGCTCTGCATATTGCAGACACTGAGATTTGTTTCAAAATTTGGGTCACATGTTTTTCAGAGGGAAGCAATCTGGGAGTAAGAAGAGATGAAGGGGAGAACCTTTTAGTGATCTGTAGAGGAGGCATGGAGAAAGGAAGTGATGGCTACTTGCCAAGAAGAGAAGGAGCAGCCGGAGTTGAAGTGAAACACTGCATATCTCTGCTAGTCTAGTTTATTGTTTCCTTTTACACTGTTGGCTGTGCTAACAGGAGATATCGTTCATATATTGCATGATACTTAGGCTTAAAAGAGTCATCATTATATTGTCCAGTTATCTTCTGGAATTTGAATGCTGGAATTTGAATGAACAGTGTGCATTCAGAAAAAAAAAATTTCTATATCTATGTCATGGTTATAGTGAGAAAGCTTCAAATGATGGTGGTGTTAGAACTGATGGCAGCCCTCTGCTGTGTTTGCTGGCAGTTCTGGCACTAGGGCCTCTAGTTCTGCTGGGACACAGTGTGAGTGAAATGAATAACTTCAGTCAACTCTGTAGCAGCTATTTAGAGCCTTGTGGTAAAACAGGAAGAACCATGTTATATATTTGTCTGGGAACAGTGATTGTTCCCAATGTAAATAAGCTCTGGAGAGGCACTTTCTTCAACACAAAGAAGAACCCAAACTACAAAGCATAGGTAGTAATGGAGTGGAGTTTTCTACTTTCAGGGTTAGGAATCGTTGCATGCAGAGAAAAAATGTAAAATTTCTTTCCGTTTCACTTGTTTGTATCCTTGAAGCTTTATATTTGTAAAGCAACTGTGAGTGAGAGTGAAATTAGTAGCATTTTCACAGTCTTGATTAGATTCTCAATGATAGTGTACGTATAATTTTTTCCAGTTAAGATGACATGACTGATAGTTTCCTGGGCAGTTTGTCATGTCCTACTTAGAACTTCCATAACTTTTTTTTGGTTTGTGATTCTAAAAGCAGGATATTGTTGTAAATGGTGCTTTTGCAGGAGCTTATGTTTATATCTAGATAAGCTGATCTCAGATTGCTTTGGAAACTTACTTGTTTTAGGAGACCAGGTCATGATTTTATTAAGATGCTTCAGGGCATGTTTTAGTTAAGGCACAACCTAAAGTTGGTGTTATCAGTCAGTTAATATAACTTTTTGTTGAATTGCAAAGTAAATTGTTTCAGCTTTTGTCTCTATTGGTTCTCGACTGGCGTCAGCTGTTCTACCTTGGATAATGCTTTATGTGTGAGTGTTAACAGAGTCCTTCTGCTAAACCTGAGAAAACCAGAAATAGGTGATCCTCTTTTAAGGTCGCACTTCTGATTTTATCCACTGTGAAAGTGCATCTTCAAAAAAATTTGCTAATGTGCATTCAGAAAACATTCTACAGAATAGTTGGTAGCATCCAGGGAGAGCCTGTCTGTGGATGACCCTATGTTTTTGAATCTAGAGGTGACTGAGGTCCTTTTATGTTTGTAGAAACGTTCTGTATCCAGTAATGACAGGAACTTTTGATTCCACCTCAATATAATGCTCTTTCAGTTTTCAGTGACTGGATAGCTTGCTCTTTTAAAGCAAATGCCTCCTGTAAGGCCCCAGAAATTATATCACATACTTGAGTCACACATTTTGATGAGGACTTTGGCAAACCACGGAAAACACTGTTTGCTCTGTGTGAATATTTGACTCGAGGAGTTCAGCTATGACATCTAAGCCTGGCTGGATGGCAGCAGGGACCCACACTGGCCAGCAAGAGGCCAGGATAAGCTCTCTAAAGAGTCTGAAATACTGAGAAAGACAAGGTAATCTCTTCTACCTGGTGTGCAGAAACAGAGTTGTAACTAGTGATTCCAGGAACGTTCCTCAGACTTGTGCTTTTTTGAGGGCTACAGTGATGGATGTATTTTCGGACAAGTCCTTGTAGATTGCTTAAGAAGGTGAAGGCGGTTTGCCTCAGTGTTTGTTCTGTGATGGTACAGTCTAAGGAATGGCTATTTTGTAAGGCAGTCACCAGGGAGATTTTAAACACTGGTGATTTAGATCTGCAAAGACTTGTTTGGCTATCACAGGATTCTTTTATGCACTACGTGGGCTGTGTTGTCATCACTCTTGGCATTGCCAGTCTTGGGCTCTCTTAGGCTCTCCAAGGATGCACGTTGGGCCTTCAGAACTAAAATCATGTTCTTAAAGGTCTTTTCCAACATAAATGAGTTGGAGGTAGTAGAGAGGTGGGGATCGGTCTCTTCTTCCAAGTAACAAGTGATAAGACAAGAGGAAATGGCCTCAAGTTGTTCTGGTGAAGTTTAGGTTAGACATCAGGAAAATCTACCCTAAAAACGTTATCAAAGGCTTGAACAGGCTGCCCAGGGAAGCGGTTGAATCACTTCTGTATGTGCGATAATGCCTTCATAGACTGGTCCACTAACAAATCTGGGACTGGAGGTGAATTGGCGGGAAAGGAGGAATTAGCAGCTTGTCTGAAAGAACTCGCTTTAGTTTTTCTCAGCTATATTACTTACTTTAAAACATACATTTTTATGTAGGTATTTTCAGGTATCTTTTCTTCCCACACAGGAAGCGTTTCTACTTCTAGACATTTTATTTTTACTTTTTTTTTTTTTTTTTTTTTTTTTGAGATAAGATGAGCTAGTACCACAGTGAAGCTGTTCATAATACCATAGGTACTGTGACAGGTTATGTGTGAAGGCTTACTTTTTGATATGGCCTGCCTCAGAACTTTCCTTATTTAAAAACAAAACAAAAAGTTGTTTCATTCAGTTAACCAAGCACTGAATGTAATTATACTATCTTGGTAAAAATGGATCAAGATTACAAGTTCATGTTTTGAATAACTTTAACAACAGGGTATGAACAGATGTGTTTGTTTTTCTGGAAGGTTTTTTCCTCCAACCCAACTTTGGGAGATAATTTTGTTACGAGAAATAAAGTAACAAATAAATGATGCTGAATTGCTACTAATTCCAGAGGTATAATTGCATCAGTGTTCATTTGAATGGTTGAAAATGTCATATTTGATTGTGCTTCATGAAAGTTCAACTATTTTGAACCTGTGTCCTGGTTTGAGCTGAATGAAACCAAGAGAGGGTGGCATTTGAAGACTGGATGTTGCATTACTGTACATGGAAATGCACTTTTTGCTTTTTTTTTAGTGCATTTGGGGTGTTAGGTAGCTGGAGAATCATAGTAAATTATGTTTTGAATAAAAATGCTGTCAGTTCTTTTCCTGTTGCATTGTTCACTTGAAAAGAGTGCAAGTTATCTTGAGAGAGAGGAAAAAAGAGCTTTTCTTCTCAATCCATGAGAGTTGAAATGTGTTGAAATGTGCAAGGCTTTTTCCTTGTACTCAAAAACTGCATAGAAGATCCTTGGAGTGCCCAGAAAGACAGAAACAGGAGAGACACACAGCTAACTGAAGAGTATATTGAGTAAGGTTACTTCATCACCTCTCTGGAGTGCCCTTACACTATTTAATTTTTTTATTATTGTTTTAAATTTTTTTTCTCAGTCTCCAGCAGTGTTTTGCACTTTTTCTCTGAATATTATGGCTTAGCTGTTGTTAGCTTGTTATGGTCTTGGTAGTCTTTATTTTAAATTCATCAGCCTGTTGTTTTCCTATAAATTTTGTATCTATTGATACGGTAAATAATAAAAAAAACTGTTACAGAGTACTTTGCTTTTTATGTTGCTCAGTCTTTCCTTAAAACAAACCCAAATGATGACCGTTTGTAACACAGACATCCCTTTGTCGTGGTATAAATGAGAACCAGAGTTTGTGGCTCTGTTCAGACTAGATACTGGACACTACAAGTTTCCGTTCCTCTTGGTATCAGCAGTCAGTAAAATAAACAGGCCGTCATCATAGTTAACACAGGTTTTGAAGCAGTGACAAAGTGCTAAGGCTGCCTGCTGAAAAGCTACTGTTATGAGAGCTACGCTGTTACTGAATTGGTGGGCAGTTCTTCTGGAAAAATGCCCAGGAGCAGACAGAGCTTTTATGTTGCCTGGATGTACTTCATTATTAAAGAGGAGATGAGGTGATCCCTAAAGGTGCCTTTTTGACATGCACTCTCTTTGTATTTATAAAGACAATCCTAGTTTTAAAAGCACAAACGTGATCTTTTACTTCAGCTGTTCTCACTGCGATGTCCTCTCTTCTTTTTCTTTTGCAGGAGCTGACAAGTGCTTTGATGCATGTGAAACTACACCTTTTTGTCCAGATTTTTACACTTGTGTTCTTCCCAACAGCAATATGGCTCTTTCTTCAGCTATTATCAATCACACCTATAAATGAATGGCTTTTAAAAGGGTATGTTTAAGTATAATGGAGTAAAATATATTTGTAACTGTCTTAAAGGACTGTTTATCCTGCAATGGGTGTTTTAAGAACTGTATCGTGACCAGATTTTGCTGCTTGTTTTTGAACTAAAGCACTTTTCTGTCAAAATGCAGTACATGCACAAGATTATCCTTCCAGGAGCCTGGTCTTGTTTTTAGGAAGGCTGGTCAGTTAGTTTCATATGTAGGGAGATTGCAACAGGTTAGCTTTCCTTCTATGAAACACAGCTGAAGTGCTGTGCTGGATCTCAAGGAGGATGGGAAGAAAAGGAAAAGTGTAATTCAGTAAATAAATACTGTGTATGCCACGTACTGGCATGCCTTTCTGTTAGTAAATGGTCTGTATTGAGCACCTCTTGCATGTGCCCAGATTGAGGTTCAGTATCTGCTCCAACCTAAGTTATGGAAGGAAAACCAAAAAAAGTAAAGCTTTAGTAGGAGGAGAACTTTGAGATGCGCAGAAGCTAAGATAAAAGCAATGTGATTTAAATCTTTGGTGTACTCTGCCAGTGTGTATTTTTTCCAAAGCTCTGTTGATGATGCAGTGGTGATAGATGTTATGAGAAATCAGAAAAAAAACCCCAAGTTTTTTTCACAATAGAAAGTCAATACCTAGCACTATGCATCTGTAATGGAATGTTTAAATACAAACCTCAGATACTATAGAAAAGTACCTAAAGAATCCTCATTGTTTCTTACTGCTTGGTGAAACATTGCTTGGGAAAAGTTCCCTGTCTTAAAGGTTTAATGACAAAGCTACTCCTTTTGATGTTTTTAGAAGGCCTAAACCTAAAAGGGCATTTAGTGTTTCTTTTAAGAGGCTTCTTCAGGTGTTCTACCAAGTGTGAAGTGATCTAAACGTTATTGAGAAGGTGAAAGTGAGACAACATCATTTAAAAGTTAGCACTGTTTTGTTTAAGAGTGTTAGTATATCAGGGAAATAACAAGGTTGCTATATGATGTCCATTTGCCTATTCAGAATAAAGGTTGTTCTTTGAAGTACAGTAATTGTAAGTTTTTCCAAAATTCCTTCCTAATCCATGGGAATCTCAGTTTCTGAAGTGCAAGGTACAAGAGACTTTTGCAGTTTTTGTTCCTTGCAGCACTTCTCTTTTTCCTCTGACCCTTTTCCCACTTTGGTTCATAACAATTAAGGAACATGATCTGTTGACATGTTTTTTTTATATGTACATGTTTTTTTATATATATATATACACACACACACCTGTGAAACTGCATGTAGAACTACCAAAGTATTTGTTGTTTAAATAGACACTTCTATGTGTATCTCCCTAAATGTGATGCCTAAACCAGCATCATTTTTCACGAAGGTGTGTCTGTGCTTTACCATTGAGGTAGCATACTTCTGTATGTTCCAAGCTGCCTTGCAACTACTTCTTCCTTGCGTACTGTTTCTGTTTTGGCTGTGTTTTACTTTCTAGTGCAGTAATTCTGTTGTATAGAGACTTCATTCAAAGAGTTGGTTGGATTGAGAAGTTTAACGAAGGTGTGGTATGTGTTTTTTTGTTATCATTTTGTTTTTTGAAAGAGTGCTTTCTTGATAAATAGTGCTGCTCCTGACATGCTCAGAGCAGCAGCTGTTGTGTGGCTCCAAAGGCATCCACTGCAAAGGGAGCCTGATGGGAGCTGTACCCTCAGTGCTGTGCAGGTGCCTAAGATACTGAGCTCTGTTCTAATTCCAGGATAACACATTGTAAAGCAGGTACTCACATGTTCCTGTGTGAGTACATGAGAGTGAAGAGCTGATGTGAGGAACTGCCTTGGCTGCTCTGTGCAATCGGAATTTCATCCTAATGCCTCATAGCTGTAGATTTTATTCCCTAGAAACACTGAAGTACCTTAAGGAAAACAGGAGGGAAACAAGAACAGGCTTTGACAAAGTTAATACCTTATCATGCATGTTTAGTGCAGCTTGTCGTGGGAGCTAATTGTCCTTGCAGAAACCTGGAAAAGTAGGCGTATGCTCCCAAAGGGCGTGTAGCACCCTTTGGCGGGGGAGCTCGCCCAGAGATTGTAGTTCTGCAGTAGTTTCTACACAAGGTTATGCCTAAAGGGCACAGTCAAGCCCACAGTTAATTTCCTATCTTGCTTCAGAAGGAATGGTAGATTGTCCCATCCTCTATAATGGTCTGTTTTGCTGTAGAATTTAAGTGGGAGGCAGATGCAGATGGTACCAGCTTTTCATCTAAGTTTCTATAGTTGTTGTTTTTTTTTTTTCTTCTCTGTCTGGGATGATATTAGGAGGTTTGTTGGTTTGCAGTTATTCTGAAATATGTAAAATAGAGGAGAAACTATCATCAAGTGCATCTTTGAAGTTTGGTTTTTTTATTAGCTGACTAGATTTGGCATCAAGAGCATCCCTTTGAGAAGGAGTGTGAAGCAGGTTACTAATGTTTGCACAGATACATGTTTTCTGCCACTCAGCATATAGAATTTATAGCACAGGCAGTAAGACACAAGGTACAAAGATCTGATACAAGATTTGGCTTCGGTAGATCCATATCTAAGATATGTGACTTAGGCCTCTGCTACTCACTTGTCTGTAATGTGTCAGCAGAGCAGGTATTGTTTATTGCTCTTCAGCAGGTGTTTGGACCTCTGTTGTTAGTGCTTATAGCATGGCCTGAAGCAGTAGAAAGTTTCAGTTTGTTAGTTGTTGTCTGTAGTAATCTGTGGGCCATTAGAGGAATTTGTATATCGGTAGTATTGTGCGTACTTCATACAAAGCAAGAGAAAAGTTCACAGGTGCATGTTTCAATACACCTGATGAAAAGTATTCCCATTTAGCATTACCAGTTTTTCTGTATTTTAATGTTTTCGTATGAAGAATATTTAAAACCATAGCTTGACAGTGATATTTTTTTAATTCCAAATGTATTATTTTAAATTTGAGGGGATTAACAGAGATTGTATTATTAAACCTTTCCCTTATAGTGTGGAAAATCCCTGCCAGCTGAAATCAATGCCCTTGCACACATTTCATATCTCACTGGATGACTTTGAACTTAATCTGCCCCTTATTAGTGCAGGTGAGAAGTTCAAGGAGCTGGCTGACAAGGGACCACATAGGAGAGAGATAACGCTATCACAGCTGATACAGGGGATGGACATCCATGTGTTTGTCTGCTGTATATTTTCATATGTATTTCTAAACTTTTCCACACTGTTTCTTTTTCCTGTATTTCTTTTCTTTTCAGTATGAGCTTCTGCTGCTAAGTGCTGACAACTCTCTGCTTCCATAGCTTCTTTCACTGTAAGCTAAAGGTACTATACACTTCCAAGGTGGTGCTTAGCGCTTCGTGACTGGATTTATGTTACGCTTACATTGGTTGCCTCGTTTCTTTTCTACAGTGTCTGTAGCTGACAAACTGAATATCGTCCCTGTCATTTACCTGTTTCTTCTATTTAAGCTTTCTGTATATTTGCAGCACATCAGTTCCGCTGTAATATGCGCCCTATTGTTTGGATTTAATGCTTCTGTTTGCTACAGCTTTTTGACACTGCGTTTCTCTGGGATGGACTAATAGGGTTACAAGTGCCAAGTAGTTCACCACTAGTAATTGAGTGTTCTGAGCTAGAATACTGTCTCAAACTACAATACTTGAAAATATACATTAGATTCTGTGCTTTTGGGAGTTTTGCAGACTTTTGTTTCATGTTTTACTGTTCCTTCTAACACAGTTTTTCTTCAGAGGCCCTGTTTTAATGAGCCTCAGATTTAGTTGCAATCTATTGTGGTATATTCTTATTGTTTCTAAATACACATTTGATACAAGTAATTTTTGTACTAATGAGTTTTAGTTCGCTATCTTTGAAAACAAAGGAAAGCTCACCACTTTGTTTTAATCTTACTTTGCAGTAGCATTTGCTACATACATCAGTAATTTTACTGCACAAACAATGGGGGAAAATAAGAGATAACAGTCTATTTTAGACATAAAATACAGGAGAAAGCTTTTGATATTTTGATTAATGGAAGTCAGGTAATTCTATCAAGAAGTGAAAACGTACATAAAAATTAAACACGTGGTGGGCTTTTAATGTTCAGGAAATAAAAATCTGATTTTTGTGTGTGTGGTTGGGTTTTTGTTGCTGGTGATTATTTTAGTAGGAGCTTTTTCAAGGAAATAGGAGATAACATCCTTGTTTTCTTTTTTTTCCAAATGACTATGGGAATCTCAAAACACTAAAAACTTAATGCATCTAGACACATGATGCAATTATCTCTGTGATAGATATTTAGATGCCTTTATGAATCTTAGATACTACAGATGGAGAAATGGAGTCACAGTGAAGTGAAGTGTTTGAGTTTTTAGATGGCAATGTGACTCTTCACTGTGGTGGTTCATAAGAGATGGCATAGAAATCCTGCCAGCTGGTGCAGGTCTGTAGCTGTAATGCAAACTGATTGGGTTGCACAGCTGATGATTGTTTCTACTCTGCCATTTGGTATTTTAAGCTTTTGGGTTGCAGAGTGATTGCATCTTGTGAGGAATGTAACCTTTCTTTGTTGTTTTCAGCTTGCAGACAGTAGGCTGCATGCCACCTCCTGTGTCTTCTGCAGTAATTTTAACCAAAGCTGTTGGTGGAAATGAGGTGAGTTTCATTTTGCTTTTGAATGCTTTTTTTTTTTAAACCAGAATATTTTAAACAAATATGTTTTTGATGAACTTGGGTGCAAAACAGTGACTGCAATGTGATGCTGTTGTGGTTTGTAAAAAATTCTAGAATTAAAGCTTGGGTATTGTGTCAGTGTCAAACAAGGTAAATAGTGGTGTGTTATCTGCTGGCATTAGTCAAACTGAAAGAAGCTCGGTTTTCTGAGGCAATAGAAAGGTTTGTGATAGAAATAGATGTTAGGAGATTTCTGCTTGTTGCTTGACTGTAATTCGTAACTATGTAATGTCTGTGTGCTGTGTACTGTTTATCTTATAGGCCATTAGCTTTGTGGTAAAGATCTGCCCTTGCAGTGATTGTTTGGATGGTGTTTAGTATTAAGAGGAATTTTAGTATTAGTAGGAGTTTCTCAAGCTTGAAACTGCAAATGTAGCAAGTGAGATGATGGAGATAACAACATATTTAAGTTCATGTTTGTATATGAAACTACATGAAATGAAAACTCCATGAGCATGGAATCTCTGACAGTGGTGCACTGTGAAGTTCTTGACAGATCGGACTTAGCAGAATTTAAGTTGTTTATGCAAACTCAGTTTAGTCACATTATTTTTTTTGCCTTAACATGGCGTGTACTGATGTCATTTCAGACTCTTTATCCACAAAACACTTGCTATTTTCAGGAAGTTGAAGTAGAGAGCATTTGGGAAATTAATGCAGGTGTGCTAATTAATGAGATTATTTCCTTTAGATCTGCTTCCTCAGAAGTGCTGAGGGTGGATGAGACCTTGTATGTGAGGACGGGAGAGGGAGTAACACTAAAAGAGATTGGTTTTAAAGCTGTTGGGATGCTGTTCTGGAGGGTTAGAGCCAAATCTTAATTTAGTCATGGAGCTCCAGTGTGAGGTTGGGTGAGTCACTTCAAGCACTTTTTGTTTAAAATCTGGCCATTAGTTGTGTACTTCTCATTTTCTGAGTTCAGACTCCTGGGACCTATTAATGTCAGCTTTGAAAACACATGGTAGCACTGAAATAGATTGAAGTTGTGCTTTGTACTGACAAAGTGCTGTTTAATTGCTCTATCTTCTGAAGAGAGACCCAAAGGATCTCAAGTCAAGTATCTCTAATTATGGGCAATCCTGATGCATATCACTGTCTCCCAGTTAGCTACCTGAAAACAAGAATCATGAAGTTGGCTGATGGAGGTACTGTGGAGTAATTAGTATAAGGAAATTATTTGAGTACATGACAGTGATCAACAGAGAAACAAGAAGTTTTCTAGTTATGATTCTAAATGTAGATGCTGTAAATTATACAAAGGTACCACATAGTGGACAGTGATGAGGGAACGTACTATTGAATTGAGTGCTCATTCAGTGTTAACAGTGTCTGTCCTATTCCTAAAACAAGGAAAAGTAAAATAAGGTGTGACTGGTTAGTTGAAGGCAGTATCATACAGCATTTGTGTGCAGTAATGAGAGAGGTACTTTTGTTTCTTGACCATTGAAGTTCACTTTTTTATGGTAATATTCTTTTAGGATGGTGGTGGAGTGTATATTTTGTGCTAACTGAAAATCAGAAACTTTCTATCATGCGAGCCTTGTGTAAGTAATCGTAAAAATCAACTGACAATTAAGCTTGAGCCTCTAATTCTTCTGTGCCAAACTGGCGTTGAAGGAATGTCAAAATGCGTACCTTGTTAGTGATTTTTATGGATACTTGCTGGCAATGTAAACAAAATGAATCAAGAATTGGGTCTTGGGAATTGAGAATTTTCAAGCTCTCGGAAGGTATGCACAAGCGAAACACCCTTTAAACATGCTCAATGTAGACAAAGCGTGTGGCAGATTTGTTGCCAAACTTGAGCAAGTTTCCAATGCAGACATATTTTTGGAATTTGATGCTTCTCTGTCATTCAAGCATTTGTTAATTTTTCACAGAATTACAGAATGTTAGGGGTTGGAAGGGAACTTGAAAGATCATGTAGTCCAACCCCCCTTCCAAAGCAGGATCACCTAGAGTAGGTCACACAGGAACACATCCAGGCAGGTTTTGAACATCTTTAGAGTAGGAGATTCCACAACCTCTCTGGGCAGCCTGTGCCAGGGCTCTGTCACCCTCACAGTGAAAAAGTTTTTCCTCATGTTTTTGTGGAACCTCCTATGCTCCAGCTTGCACCCATTACCATTGTCCTATTGTTAGACATCCCTGAGAAGAGCCTGGCTCCGTCCTCCTGACACTCACCCTTTACACATTTATAAACATAAATGAAGTCACCCCTCAGTCTTCTCCAAGCTAAAGAGACCCAGCTCCTTCAGCCTTTCCTCTTAAGGGAGATGTTCCACTCTCGTCATCCTCTTTGTGGCTCTGCACTGGACTCTCTCCAGCAGTTCCCTGTCTCTCTTGAGCTGAGGGGCCCAGAACTGCACACAATATTCCAGATGTGGCCTCACCAGGACAGAGTAGAGGGGCAGGAGGACCTCCCTCGACCTACTAGCTACAGCCCTTCTAATACACCTCAGGATGGCCTTGGCCTTCTTGGCCTCAAGGGCACATTGCTGGCTCATGGTCCTCCTGCTGTCCACCAGGACCCCCAGCTCCCAACACATCAGTCCCCAACCTATACTGGTACATGGGGTTTTTCCTTCCCAGGTGCGAAACTCTACTCTTGCCCTTGTGTTTCATAACATTTCTCTCTCAGCTCTCCAGCCTGTCTAGGTCTTGCTGAATGGCAGCACAGCCTTCTGGTGTGTCAGCCGCTCCTCCCAGATTTGTGTCATCACAAAATTTCTTCTGAAGAACAGCAAATCACATCCCTTATGCTAGGGGAGAAGACTCTCTTGCATATTTCCTCTCCAAGTTTCACCTAAGCTACTATTGATATATTTCTTTTTCTGACATGAGCAGAACAATGCTTTTTTCCCCCATTTTAATTGAAATCCATCTTGATACGTGAAGAATTTAAACCTGGGTGTCCACTGGAAATGTGATTGTGCTGTGAGAGCATTTCTTCATGATAATGTCTCTTAAACTGCTTTTGCCTCGTCAAGCATGTATCACTTACCTGGAGAAATTGATTTGTCTGAGGGTGTTATCTGTGGTGCCTAATGTAATGTGAAGATAAATGATCTTGCTCAGAAGCAATAGAGAGAGGGAAGCTCCACGTGAACTAATTAGTCTGAGAAGTGTCCTGCTGCTGTAGAGTACAGGCACACCCTCAGTAAGAGTTCTGAAGACCTCTTTGGATTTCTTGAAATGCAGCACATGAGAGCTGTGGTAATTGGCTGTGTTGTGATAGTATAGAGGATTTTAGGTTTTCTCTTAGTAGAAGTGACTGCCAAATGTCAGTTTGGACTTGGGTTATTCTCAAAGAAGTATCAGTCACTAGGGTATGGTAGTAGTACTTTTCTGGGGCTGAGGAAACATGGATTCTATTTTTAGCTCTGTCATTATGCTGTTGGGTGAAACAGTAGGGTATTTTGTCTCTGGAGTTAGTGGTAATATATAGTGGCAACTTTGTAAAGTGTTTGAAGATCAGTTCTGAAAAGCATTATCTAAGAGCTATATTTTATTCTTCTGGGACAGGGTGATCAAGTATTTCATCAAGTGCTTAGGAAAAGGGCCTGCATCATTAGAAGCTACTTGGATAGGGGATTTTGCTGTGTATCAATTGAAAAAAATTCGATTGTGAGATGATAAAAGGAAGAAAGTTTTGTTGATTTTACAAGGATCTGTTTTTTAATTGGTCCATGCCTGAGGGCACAAAATAAAATGGTCTGCTTTTGTTGAGGGTGTGGTCGCCAAAGCTAGTACTAAGAATTGTGATTAAACTGTGTTCATTGCTGAAAAAGTTTATGTTTTGGTACTGTAAGTAAAATCTCTGACAGTCTTGACTTTTGGGGGAGAGGAAGATGATTTATGGCTATTCTGTATTTTTCTTTTGCTGCAAGTAACTGTTCTTGATATGGTGAGCAGAAATACAACTTGTCTGATAGGGCTTCGTATTCACACCTAATGACTCTGTTGCCCATTCTTACATTTCTTCAGCTCCTCTCACTGATTTCTGTATGATGTGTGGTTTACTGTCTCAGGTATCTTTCAAGTCTTTTTGTTTTCTCTGTTTCTCCCTCTTCACCCTGTTTTTTCCATCATTCCTCTCATGATGTCTTCTTGTATGATGTTCTTTTCATTAACCCTGCAAATAACTTTCTAAACAACCTACTCCTAGTTTTTGTCACAAATACATTTGCTGGTTTGGCAAAGCCAGTTTCAAGTACTGAATTTCATTTGATATGAATGAAGCCCTGTATGATCAAAAAATGTTCATGTGTACACGGTAAGAAGGGATCACCATGAGAATTCAAAATCTAATTTTAAATTTGGTGATATTTTCTCAGTTGCCTAGCTGATTCCTGTAATCAGTAATATTTATGAAGTCTCTTGGTTTGTGACAAGAACAGTCTATGTAGTTAAAAAAATTAGAATGAAAAGCAGAAGGCCTCACTTTAGTTCTTTGCTCTTGTTGAGCTCTGAAGGGTCAGGATTTTAATGACATTATAGTGTCTGACAGCACAGAAGGCTTTTTTGTGTCATTTTTTTCAAAAAATCTTGTAGGTTTTCAGTGCAATTATAAAACCCATTTCTTTAAAACTCTCTAACTAGCCATTTCTGCAAGAGAGAGGCAAATAAATATGTCAGCATTTCAAGGTGCTGTAAAGACAAACCTATTAAAAGCTCAGAGATGCTCAGACAGAAATGCTGTAGAGATGCCAGTTATTACTACAAAGTATTCAGACAGCAAATGTCATACTCTCCTTAAGAATCAAAGTAATGAAGAAAAGAGATTGAAAATTAGATCTATAAGTCTATTATCAGTTTGGGAGAAAAAACAATTTGCGATGACTTTTACGGCAGCTTAATGACATATTTTTGAAAAGTGTAGCGTAACAGGCAAGAACTGTGATGGAATTGTACAGATAAATCGTGGCAGACAGTTCATTTTATTGAAGAATACATTGGCTACTTTGCTCTCTCATACACGACAAAACCATTAAGGTTTTCTTTTTTTCCTCAGTTAATCTGTAGCTTGTACAAAATCTCATAATCAAGGTGCTTTTCTGGTTTTTTTTACCAGTATCATGTGGATCTGTTACAACTTTTACAAAAGAAGATGTTGCATATGCAAGACAAGATTCTGAAATGGAGAACAGACTATAATGGAGAAAGCTAGAAACGTATTTACAAAATAAGATGTACAGAAAAAGTTCTAGTATTGATTTTTAGATTTATTTTTATTTATTTTTTTTTTAAAGCAGACGTAGAACATAAAACCAGATATAAATTTGCAAGGTCCATAGCTAGGCTTTCTGGAAAAGAATCAAGGACGGTAGTAAAATTTTTCTGACAAATAGTGTGCAATAATTTTGCCTGATATTCTAAAATAAAGACCGCATGAGTACTTACTGAAAAATGAACACTGGAAAATTCCTCTTTGTGAGTGGGTTGTGGTTTGGGGTTTTTTTTGAGAAAAACAAAAAAGTGAACCCTAACACTACTGTAAAGTTGCAGGAAAGATATTGATTTCTCTAAAAATATCTGAAGTTCTTTGAACTGTGTATGCATGTACATTAACCTTTGAAAACCAAAATAAAATGAATAAAAAGAAGTACAGGCTCTAATGGTTAGTGATTCATACACTGATGCACCTGTGTACCAAGAGTGTTTGCCCTTGGAAGGTATACATGAACGTTATGAAACAAAATCATTAAAGATCTTTAAAGAAACTATATGTGTCATAATATTTAGTTGTCTTCTATAATATATTTTTTCTTAAGTCAAAATTTACGTTAGTGTCATCTAAAATTTGATTTCCAGATTGCACTTAAAATATTCATATTTTTAGGTTTTGTTCAAGAAAGTGTAAGTAATTTCATTCTAATGCCTTTAAATTTGATGTTATATAAGGAAAAAACCTCTAACGAAAATAATTTATTTCTGAAGTAAAGAATTTTGCCTGCCCACACAAATTAACTAGTTCTAAATGAACATGTAACTAATTCTGCCGTTAGATAATACACTCAAGTCTCTGGAAAATGTATGTGGGTGTCAGAGGACAAATTTAGGGAAGATGTCTGTACTTCATGTGAACAAATATAAAGAATTAACTGTGTCAGCATAAGCCTTGTATATACACAGGAGCTGCTGTGCTATTAAATTCACCCACTCTATTCTAGTATTACAGTCTAATTTTTTATGTATCCTAGGAGTTTACTTTTCTTGTATCATTACTGTACTCTGAGCAGATGGTTTTTATTGAACTATTTATTGACACTTAGGGTTTTTTCCTTCTCTGAGTGGTGAGTGCATTTTATATCCATCAATGCATAGGAGTAGCCCGAATTATTACTTCCAATATGAATTTCATCACTATGTGTCCCAGTCATCCTGCAGCTCCATTAGATGTCTCTAGAGTTTTTCAGTGTCTTCTATAACCCAACGCAATTGCAGAATCTTCTTGGTTTTTTTCCCCCCTTCTCTCACTGTTCTCATTTCATTTATCACTAGTAGGTCTAACACAGATCCGCTTCTAAAACTGTTCAGAATGGAAGTGATTTTCAAAGGTATTCATCTCTACTCTTAATTCAGTGGAAGCAAATTCACGCTAACAGTGAGGCTTCTGAAATCCCCAAATTCAAGCACTTCACCTCCAGACTCCATGCTTTAGTTTGTACAAAGTTTCAGATTCTCCCAGCATCTTTGTAAAGTATCTGATTTACTCACCTAAGATGTGAGTGGTTGAATCAGACTTCTGATAAAAGATATAATTTTGTCCCTGGTTGCCAGTACCTCTAACTCAGGGGCTTTCATATGGCTCATAATGTGTCCAGTGGAAGAAAGCCCCTCTCCTACATTCCTGGGAGTGCAAGAAGAGGAAGAAAATGTATTAAAATTTTTAAATGCACAGCTTGAAGATGTATGACACAGAACTTGCAGGCTTGTGCACGTTCACCCTTTACAAATCTGGGGTATTCGCAGCAGGTCTGCCTTAATGAGAAAGTTGTTAGATTGCCTGTTTAAATTGTACTAAGCTGCCTGAGCTGTGGGTGGAAACTACCTGGAATTATCATAGCCTTGTGTTTTTACAGCTGTGTTTGCCCAACTGTCCCAGATTTGACTTGCTACCAGGAGTGTTTGCAGGGTCTTTGGTGTCGCTATTCTGCAGCGCTTGGCTGGAGAGCACAATTTTTTTATCTGCAATGGGACATTCAGTGACCCTGAAAGCTGTTTGTGCTGCCAGGAGCACAGAAGAGTCTTGCTCTTGCACTTGACAAAAATGGCCTTTTAAAGCAAGGTGGTTTTGTGTTTTGTCTTGATCTGCAGAGTAATTCAGTGTAAAGTTACAGTATAGAAGATTTTCCTTTATTTATTGGGAGTGCTGTGTGGAATGCATTACCTATGCAAAGCAAGCATTTTTAACTTTCCGAACAAATCAGTAATACTTCTATTAAAATATTTGCAGAGATTAGGGTCTACTGCCCCCATAAAATTTAGCTTTTGCGCTCTTTGCTGTCTCATCTTTATGGTTGCTTGAAAGAGATCTTGCGTATATTTTACCAGAAAGGTAAGTGTGTTAACTGCTCTCCCTGCCTCAGCCTTTGAAAACAAGGGCTATCTTTTGGATAGCAGTGAACGCTGGAAATATTGTTCTGAAGGTGACAACTTCAGGAAGTTACAAGGAAATTGTTTGTGGTGGAGTGTTTCATGCAATCTTAATGCCACTGAATGCCTGCGCAATGCCAGCGTTCACTGTGCCAGAGTCATTAGAAAATGGTTTTCTTTTGGCAGAGCAGTGCAGTCCTTTGCAACCCAGCAACAGGCTGGCTGCTGGTTCTGCTGTCCCCTACCTGTTGGCTTATAAAGCAAACACTAATTTAATATGAATTTTAGTAGCCAGTGAGGTGTTTAATCATTGCATGTGTTAGGATTGGTGTTAAATCACTGATACAGCAGAACAGAAACTATTCAGCATGTCTGTTGAATTTGGGTGATTTATTTTCTACCATGAACAGCAGAGATGTTTTTTCCATGTGTTAACGTGTATGTGTGGACCTGGACCCTCTTGCACAAAGAGATACTACTGTAAATAGTTTAGCATGGCTGTTTGTGGCGCCAGCATTGTGACTGCATGTGAAAAGATGTGTCTATACAACTAGCCAAAGCTAGTGTGGAACAGTGTCAATTGTCAATAATGGAATTAATTCAGTATTTCTTTCTTACATGTGAGGTATTGCTAACATATAGAAATCTGAAAAATGCCTTTCGCATATGACTTTGTAGCTTACTGCAGATAGATCAAAATTAAAAATGTTTACTGAGAAGACAAAGTGTTCTTTAGGAATATGTTTAGTGGAGTTAATGAAGGATGGCACTACTCTTCTTGAAAAGTGCATCTTCTGAACACTGGCTTCTATGGAAATAATGTTACATTGTTTCTTCTTTCCTAGACCTGTTATTTGCATGTTAAAAACAAGCCTTCTGACATTGCACTTTGGAAAGTTTGTTTATATTCAAGCACATTTTCATCTGATATGAATATACTTGATTGGTGGCTAATAATATATATGAAAGAAAGAAATCAGGCTTGCAGATTCACTATGTTTATAATTCGTTTTCTTTAGCTACCTTTTCATGTGTGCGATGTGAAGTCCCCATTGGTGGAAATGATAGCTGTAAAATATGAAGCAGGATGTTCAGTTAAAATTACTATTATCTTTAAATTTCGTTCCTTTTCAATGAAATTAAATTGATTTTATTATCCTGTTTCCATCATTATGATTATGAAAGAACATCGTCAGGGTTTTTGTCTTCTAAGTTGTTTGTCAAATTATTATATTCAATAGGCATTAAGAAAAAGTGTCTTACATTCTGTGAGGAAAACCGCAGCTCTGTGAAGAGACAGAACAAATTTATAAATTCCTTTATTTATATAAAAATGAACAAGCCCAAAATTATTTGAAATGTTTTTAGAGAATTCTTATGAGAAGATAGGATATTTTAGAAGTGTTTCCAGTTCGTATTTTTCTGTTAAACTGAGTTTTTATTAATTTCTTACTTGGAGCATTTGGCAAAAAATGTGGAGAACAGCAAAGGAGCAAATTTTCTCTTATTTCAAAGCATTATTTAGGCTTCAGTTTCTGGAAAATTTTGGCCCTATTATCAAGTCTGGAAACAGCAAGCTGCTGGTAAACTGCTTGTGGACATGCTGAAGAAAAGCCACACGCCTCCTGGGAACCCTGTTTCAGACATGCCGTCCCCACAGCCAGATTCAGCTAGGATTTTTGCAGGTGCTCCCTTTTGGCCTTTTCTGTCTGAAATCCACTACTGCTGCTGCAGCTTCTAAATTAACAAGGATGGAGGAGAAGCAACACTGCTCGAAGTAGCTATAGCAGAGGCTTATACTTTTGTACTCACATGGGAAGCCTCTATGAGGAGATGGTAGAAAGTTTTAAGAGGCAGAAACCTGGCAAAGAGGCATTAATTCATTTTCTCTAATATAGGTGTCCTGAAAGAATATTACTGTGCTTGAACCAAATTGTGTCTGAGCTGCCAAGTCCGGAGCAACGGTATATTTCTTGAATTAGTTTTCCAATTTACATTTATTACTTCCATTTAATATGAAACTTCTTATTCTAGCAGGTATTGTGGGTTATTGCAGCAAGATTCCCCAAAATGTTGAATTTCTAGTGTGTGGATGACTTTGCTTAGCTAGATGTTTTTGTTATATTTTGTAATGATCTAAATTCATGTTTGTTGATATTGTCGCAAAACGTCTGTATTGTATACAGGGATGTATACTTTGATACATACTATCTGAGTGTTTCAGCTCCAAGTGCATATCCAAAACCTTTTAAAAGGAAATCTCAATGAGCCCCATGGGACAAGGTAAATTATTACATGTGGTGAACTCTTAAGTCATAGACCAAGGTCATGGCAGTGAGAGTGTATTTCAAAAAGGTTTTATCTGTGCTTGGAAAGCAAATGAAATCTCTCATCATTAACTTTAGAATTATAGTTATAAGAGGATTTTCACTAGAGGTGAAAGATCAAGTTCATGGCGGACATAATGGAGTCTGAAAAGTTATTTCTCAGACATAATACCAGGGCACGAAACATTCACTGAGGTTTTCACGTTATCGATGGAGAGTTTACAGCCTCTAATCCGGATGTTGAAGATGAGAATAATTGCAATTATTGCTATCTATTTTGGCTTATTTTCTTTAGATGGGAAAAACCCCTCATCTTGTAATATTGTAAAGACTTTTAGAAAAATTTCCTAGCTTTTCAGCTGTGTCAATCTCTGTCACAGTATACAGGCAATACCTTCCTTAGTTAATAACAATAATCTTTCTATAAAAATATAATTTAGTAAACCTGAATGATCTTCAGTCCCTGTGAATTAATCAAAGCACACGTGCATGCAGTGATACAGTGTCTCTGTCATTATTTGTTGATGGTTCAGGTAAACCAGAAACAATAGATGTTGAAAGGAAGCAGGGCAGAAAAGCGTAAGTGGAACTGAGGTTCTTAGTGACTCAGACGATTATCCTGTCAGTGGAAGTGGATATTAATTTGTCTGTTTATTTAACAGACTTATATTTTGCTAGACTTGGCATGTGTGCATGTGAACATTTCAGTGGTACTAGTGAGAAATAGAAATCTGTTCTGTATTAGAGCCTGAACTCTGTGCCTGCATCTTGGGAATGGCTTTGCAAATATTCCTGCCAATAACAGCACTCACTTGTTCAGTTTACAGTGCTCGGTCTGTTTACTTGTAGAAGTGTTGAAATTTGCCAGTGATGTGCTGTATTTAAAAGGAGAGCATTAAACCACCGTCAGCAAAAATGAATCCCTTCATATTTGTGCTTTCACTATCAGAAAGGTTATTGCATTTGCAGGAAAGTTTCAGCTGTTGTGATTTTACTTGGAAGAATCTGTTTAGTCTTGTTTTCATACCGTTTCATTTCTAGGTAAAATATAAGATTTTGCTGTTTTCTTAAATCCTTCTGTCTAGTTAAAGAAGCGGTACTTATTCAAGGGAGCCTTTTTTCCCCAAGTTACAACTACAAATGACAATTACATGCATATTTCAGGCAGGTGATACTTTAATTTCTTTGGAAGTATAAATAATAGAAACTAATCCTCCAGTAAGAAGATTTTGTAACTGGAACTAGAGCAAGTCAACTCCAGGAGTGCCTATCAGGTTTTGTTCTATGTAAGCAAAGTACTTTGTTTCAAAATGAATGTTTTTAGGAAAATTTTTCTTATACTCAATATATGTGATTTCCTAAGACTTCTATGAGAAAGAGAAACGTAAGTTCGATTAATAGGTTACCTGTAATTAAAAAAAATGACAACATTAAAGTTGGACATAAAATCTCAGTTCTGATCTATGTATGTTTTATGCTTCTGTTTTAAAATGGCATGTGATCATGCAATTTAGAAAATATACCCTATGATATTTTTTCTGTAGTGTTAGTGTCATATGTATTATCTCAAGTATACTTGCTGTATGTTCATTATCCAAATGGTCCAGAATATCTCTACTGAGTGAGACTTTCTATATAGGTTATGTTCTCTAGGTGTATATTTTAATAGTTTAGTCAGTGGCCTTACATGTTTTCCTTTCTTTTGTACAACTGTGAGGCATTTCTGTTTATAAGCATAGTCATAAATGTCTGACCTATTAACGCTAGGACGTTTTTGCTATTCCTATCAGCCATGTTGATGACTTCTGCATGGCTTGATCTTCTGCAATTTATGATCTGAGAAACTCAGAACAGCAGATATTATTTGTAAGTATGGAATACCCAGAAAAATGCGCAGTATTGCAAAGTCCTGTCCTCAAATCCCTTCTGAAAACAAGTCACTCCAAGGCATCTCTGCTTCATAAGGGGTCTGGCTGTCACGACCCCTTAGAATGTGTAAAATTTCTCTCTTGTTGTCTTAACAGTATAGTTATACTTACCACCCTCCCAATTCTTCCCCGCTCTGGTTTTTTTTTTTTCATGATATAAATCACCGTGCCCATTGCGTAAGCTCCCTGTCATGTCTCCAAGTGATCATGCTGATTTTAATTTCCCTCCTCTTTCAAATCAGCAGCCAGTTCCATCCAGCATGTTGTTTGTCATCTTCCTTGCTAATGCAAAACTGCATTGAAATCTGCAGTAGTTTTTCTGTTTCCCAAACTGCCTGCCTGGTATTAGTAGTAGTCAGTGCTTCTAACTTACAATTCATTATTTTACTTACGTGCTTATTTTACTCAGTTATGCTAACTTATTGTACAGTGTCTTGTGAGGTAGACGGACCATTTAGCAACACTCATCGTTTATCAGCTCT
Source organism: Apaloderma vittatum (assembly GCF_000703405.1). NCBI lineage: Eukaryota > Metazoa > Chordata > Aves > Trogoniformes > Trogonidae > Apaloderma > Apaloderma vittatum. The sequence goes on along the minus strand of NW_009710749.1, from coordinate 126,794 downwards.
TACGTGTTTTTTTTTCTTATTTTACTCAGTTATGCTAACTTATTGTACAGTGTCTTGTGAGGTAGACGGACCATTTAGCAACACTTCCAGTAGACTCATCGTTTATCAGCTCTTATGTGTTTTTTTTTTTGTTTGTTTGTTTTGTGAGTAGTGGGAGGCAAGAATGTCTTTTCATAGTCTGCGATAATTTTTTTACAACTTAATATAAATCTACCATACAAGCAGATTTTAAGATTTCTGTCTTTCAGGCTTCCAAGTTCCTTCTAAACTGTGTGATGCAAGGCAAGGGAAAAAATTTAATTTCTATCAGGTTATTTCCTCCTGTAGAGCGTATTGTAATATGCTAAGACTTTGTTCTGAGCCATCTCTCTCTTTCAATGTTTTTACAAAACTAGAAATAGTTGAATTCAGTTTTCTTGCTAATTAGCATATGCCAGCTGCTACCACTAGTGAGACTACCTGGAAACTTGGGCCTGATTCTTCTCCTTTATTCTAGTGTAAATCAGATATTTCTCTGCTGAAAGCAAAGCAGTAGGCGTAAGTAAGAGCTATAAATGAAACTTGAGTCCATATGATTTGTAGTTAGGTGGATTCCAGAAGCAGTAATTCATCTTAGCTTGTGGTCTTATGCAGAAGTGTGCTGTTGACATAAAATGCTAAGTAGATCCATAAGTACAGTACTGCATTTTTGTCCACGTGTTCTCATATGTTAAGTACTGTATTTTTGAAAATATGGCCTTTGTTTCAAATAGATCAAAGTGTGCCTGTAAATTTAAAATATAAATGAAGACAAGTATCAGTATTGTTCATGCTGTAAATGCTTCTAAAGAAGGAGCTTTATTTGATGGTTAAGTGTACATCATTGTCCTGAAGTTACAGTAATCATATTTAATCTTTCTTTAGGAAGTGTGTTCATTAGGAAACATCATAAAGCTTTCCCTCTACTATCTCGTTATGCAGACATTAGAGGAGTATAACGTCATTTTAATAGCTGACAAGCTGTTTGATTACAAGATAAGAAACAGAGTTTTGCTTAGTGGAGGAAATATCTCATTCTTCTATCTGCTTTCAGAAGCACACTCAGAAGCCCATTTCCTCTGGCTTTCATTGGAGATACAGTCTCCAAAACCTGGGAGAATTTAATCAAAGTAGTCTACAGATGTTTTCTTCTAGATTTGTTTATCCATACAGAAATAATTGGATCACAAAGAACTCCATATGACATAGTCAGCAGTGAACTACAGAGCATTACTGTTAAGCATCCTAGACTAGGAAAGAAAGAAAATGTACTAATTGTATACACAGACTTTGATATATATTCTGAAATTGGGAGTCCTAATCAGAATTTACCACTTGTGCAGCGTTAATGGCTCTGTGGTGAGAGAAATGCTTGAAGATAAATGCCATTTAAAATATTGTTCATTAACTCTTTCTGGTATAGACTGACTAGGTTCTTGGAGGAGTTCCAGATGTTGTTCAAGGTGTTACTAGTGTCCAAAATGGCTTTTCTTCTCTCTGTTCCGCTGTTATAACAGATAAATGGAAGCTACTCCATTCCATTTCCAAATTAGAAGCGTTAACATGAATTTTGTTTGAAGACCTCATTTTCTCTGGAATTTGTTTTCGTATTTGATTTCCCTTTGCATGG
>NW_009710749.1:22751-125115 GCF_000703405.1 Apaloderma vittatum | reverse complement strand
ATTCCTGTCATGCTACAGTTCTTGCTTCTTCCAGCTGTCGTGTTTCTGGAGAATGGATGTGGGGAGTTTTATTTACTATTAGAAAACCTCACTGAATAGCTGTAATTTCATAATAGACAGCAAGGCAGCATTAGCTACCAATGTTTGGATACCCATAGAATGTAAATCAATACTGAGAGTAAACAGAGAAGTATTTATGTTTTGAAGCATTTGTTTATTTGCTCTTGGGAGTCCTGGCAATGGCATATGTCTTTGGAAATAAGTCTGTAATATGTATGTCCACGCTGTAACTGTAGTATTTAAGACAATCTTAGAAAATATGGTTTTAGACACTGTGAATGTTTGTTAGAGCCTGTATCGATATCTTCTGTATTTTCTGTATTTAATACATAGAATTAGTATGGAGCTTGTTGGCTTTGACTGTTTATTTCCTCTGTATTTTGTGAGGTGGATTTTGTATGTTCGTGTGTGGAGTATTGTTTGCTGATGATTTAAAAGAAGTAGGGGGAGAGGTAAGTGTGTGGGATATACTGTTGAAATTCTATGGCAGGTGAAGACAGTGGGTATAATTAAGCATCTTCAGTGCCCAAAATAACAAAAATTAAAATTAGTCTTCATTTTCTTGGTGTTACTTGTGTTAATGCCAATTCCACTGATACAGTCACTTTTAAAAATAATTTTTAAACCAAATTAATTTGACCTGTTCTACCTTACAATACTTTTCTTGCTACACTGCAGTCTGGACTGCTCTGCAGTAGGTGATGTGTTAATATGATATAAGGTTTTAATCTGGTGTTATGGAATATCTTATGACTTTTTCTTACTTGTTTCTGTTGTGTAAAGCTGCATAGCTACTTGGAAACTGCGTTAGTCACAAAAGTCCTTAATTAGAATGTGAAAGGCTGATAGCACAGCAAAAGCTTTTAAGAGAAACTTTTTTGAGCAAGTGTTGTATATAGAGAGCATACAAAACAGTTTATGTTGTCTTGATGCTGGTGGTATTTAAAAAATTTAATTACTTAAACTAATAATTTGGACTCTAACAACATACCTGCTTGGTAAGAAAGCAAAGGGGACTTTGCTTGATTCATATTCAGAAAAAAATGCATAGCATCTTTCTGAATACCTCTGAAGTATGCTGAATTTTTCAGTTTTGTTTACTGTTGATACGGTGTAACTAAAGCTTGTGAAACACAGGTTCTTTTCTTCTTGATCCAGCTGTTACAGTGCATTAGGAAACCGCTAAAATACATTGAAGTAACTTTTTAGTATTGTTTCTCACACTGAGTGAGGAATGTTGCTGCTAGAAGAAAGCAGGATAGCTGTGGTGTGAGAAACGTGAAGTAAAAGCAAGTAGGATGCTCTGTAACAGCATGATCCCTAGTAGAATTTAGCATACTACTTTGAAACTGCTTCTGTCTGTAGCACTTTTTGAAGGTTTTGGCAGGGATTTTTCTTTGGGAGCTGGTGTGATATGGCAGATTATTCAGAAGTTTCTCCAAAGCTCTGTTCCGAACAATTTGAAAATATTGTCAGTTGAGGCAAAATTAAATCGAACAGGCCTGCCCTCAGAAAAGGATTTGAATCTGGATTTACTTAGTGTCCATTCTTTTTAACCTACCCTTGCCAATGGAAGGGAAGAAAAGGTGTGTAGTGGTTCATCTGAAACAAAAAGTACGCCTGCACAGAAGTGATCTCTTCCTTATTGGTATCGTTATATGCCACCCCTGGATTTTAAAAACTATGCTGCTTGAAACTACGTGTCTGGGATAATGTTCATTGTACGATCATGCTTACAGCCCTCAGAAAAACACGTGATATTTTGATTTCTTCCAGGTCTAAGTGCCACTTGCCGAGTGCAGGCAGGAAGCATGTGCAAGCTGTAGTGGTTTGGGAGAAAGGGAATCTGCTGGAATAGGGTTTGTGGCAAAACCCAGGCAGCCTCTGATGGCAGGAGAGCCTGGCCTCAGAATTAAATCTTCCATTCTCTGTGTTTGCAGCCCATCTTACCCCTGTGCATTCAGTGAGTTGTGAATTGCCCTATTTCTAAGCCTGGAGCAGCCAGGCAGGCTCTCAGCTGAATCTGTTGTAGTTGTCAGAGGGTCATACTTCAGGGATAACGCTGCTGGTGGCTAAAACCTATGAATTAGTCAAAAATGGAGTGTTTGGATGTTGGAGCCGATTTTTTTTGTAGGCTCTTAAAAACATTGTTTGATTACACAGTGCGTTGACCTTTCAATAAAGTCTTCATTAAATCCACCCTTTCCTTGCAGGTTTTTTTACTTCTGTTTGCCTTTGTCACACGTTCTTGCCTGGATTATCATTCATTAGCTTCTCCAAAGAGATTAACAGTTCCTTAAAACAGGATCACGTGCGTTCTGGTGTTGTGAGTGAAAGCGGAGCTGGAGAGCAGAGAAGCCACAGGATCCCTATAGAAATTTGAAGACAATTTTGATACTCTAGTCCACTCAAAAATCTGCTGATACCGTACTGTTTTTTCCCTTGCCAGGACCCTCCTTGCCTGGTGTCATTTCTTGAGCTCTCCTGGGATGAGATTAGTCTAAAACAACAAAGTAGCCAGATGTCTGGTTCTGAGAGAGTCCCAGAGGCCAGGGTATGGTAGGCAACAGTAACCGCTTGGGGCTGAAGATCAAAGATACCTGAGAATTACTTATGGGCACATACTATGTGTCGTTCCCATTATTAACAGTCTGAGAAAATTTGTATCCCTAATTAACCCTTTTGTTGGTTAAATTTTCTTGCCAGTACAATCCTGCCTGTAATAACTGTTTGTTCTTTTTGGTAGTTGCATAAGTACGTGTTAGTTTAAAAAAAAAATAATGAAATGCAATATGGTTGTAGTAGCAAGTTTATGTAACCCATCTAGATCCTTTTTATTGTGGTAATTTGTAAATGTCTGAAGTTAGCATGATTTCTTTTTGTTTGCTGTGCTATCCTTAAGTCTGGTGTTCTTCCTATCCAGAACTGTGTCAATAAGAATGGTTAACTTGTGGGGATAGTGGTTTTAGTTCATTGCTTCCTAATCTAAAATGAATTAATGTTTAATCCCAGAGATAGGAATGCCTGCACACTACTGCTTTTTTCATATTATTAATATGAAATATTAATATTCTAATGAAATGCTAATTAATATTTTTAGTGATCAACATTTGTGTTTTAATTATATACTCTGAAATAACAAACTCTGATTTCAAGTGCTGTTTCTGAATTCTTGTAGTGATTTTAGAATCAGGGGCTCCTAGAGAGAAAGAAAAACCTGACTGCAGCCTTCTGTGCTTTTTTTTTAATATTCCAGATGGAAATACCAAGATTGTGAGTGGAATGTCTAATTTCCCTAAATGATAAAATTGTCTACTGTTGTAAAATTGAAGACTGAGAACAATTTTTTCCTACCTCTTGAATATTAAACTGTAGTTATCAGAGATACCTGTTATTTGTTATGATTGCTACAATTGCACTTCCTTAAACATGACGTAACATTAATGTGTGGTAAATACTGTGTGTGTATGCTTGAGTGGGAGGATGTGAGTTTCTGGTCACGCTGAATGTGTGTTTGCAGTTTATTGCCCTTATTACAATGTGTTTAACAGTTTTAAGTGGCATTTTTGAGTGAGAACTGAAGAAGAGATCCCTGGAGTGATTTAAAAGATTGATTTATCTGTTTCAGTCTTGACAGTCTCTCTTCAGAATGTTTTAATTGAGCAAGAAACCCCAAAAGCTGACCTGACAAAGGTATGCCTGCTGTCTGCAGCTTCCAACATGGCCATGACCGCTGTTCTCTTGTCCCCCCTGGCTTTCAGCTGTGTTCCTCGTCAGTCTTGCTCTACACTCAAAGTGGTGTTTGAAAAAAATCATCATCTAAAGAAATGTGAGGGCAAAGTTTTCTGATGATGCAGGGTTATTTAACCTTTCAGGCCCTATGGCTGTCAGCAGGTGTAGCTAATTATTTTATTGATACTATGAACCTCTTTAAATTCATAGGATAGAGAGGTACCATTCTAAGTTGCAAGGGAAGGGGGAGCTGTGTAGAATGGATGGAGCAGTCTGTTCTTGAAGGACTGCACTCCATGGAAGAGGGCCCACCCTGGAGTGATTCTTGAAGAACTGTAGCGTGGGGGAAGAACTCACACTGGAGAAGTTCCTGGAGGACTGTCTCCTGTGTGAGGGACCCCACGCTGGAGCAGGGGAAGAGTGTAAGGAGCCCTGCCCCTGAGGAGGGAGTGACAGAGACAATGTGTAACAAACAGATCGTAACCTATGTTCTTCATTCCACTGTTCTGCTGAGGGTGAGAAGGTAGAGAAATTGGGAGCAGAGCTGAGCCTGGGAAGAAGGGAGGGGTGGGAGAAGGTGTTTTTGAGATTTATTTTTATTTATAATTATCTTGCTTTGATTCAATTGGTAATAAATTAATTTTTTCCCTCCAAGTCAAGTCTGTTTTGCCCGTGATGGTAATTAGTGAGTGATTTCCCTGTCCTTATGTCAGCCCGTGTGCTTTTTGTTATATTTTTCTCTTCCCTGTCCAGCTAAGGAGGGGAGTGATAGAGAGGCTTTGGTGGGACCCTGGCACCCAGCCAAGGTCAACCCACCACAACAAGCTGAATAAATTTGAGTAATTAAGGTGTTATATTGCATATTAATGAATACTGCTTCCTTCTGGGTACTTCCATTACAAGAGAGTCTTTACAAATCTGAAATAACTTTTGTAAAGGATAAAACATAAAAACTAAAGAGACTGTCCCCTACAGATCTGTGGGAGCAGTGTTCTCTAGTTAGGGCTCATGGGCATCTAGGGGTTGCAGTGTCATGTTTGTTCTGCTGGCACAGCTATGTGTGGAAGGAACCAGTTGTCTGTTGCACTAACATACTCTCTAGTGTTTAAGAGTAAAACCACACAGCAAGGACTGTAGAACTATTCAGGAAGAAAAGCATTTGGGAGAAAATTGTGGTTGAATTGAAGGGTAAATTGTAAGGGAAATTTAAATTCATCATCATGGATCTTGTAGTTTGTTACTTCAAGGAAATACGGGGTTTTTTATGTTGTCATACGAAACAGATTTTAAACAACCTGTATTTATTACTCCATACTGGAACTTGTGTATTTAGTGATTTCAGGAGAGTTCACACTGTTTTATACAGCTCATTGCAACTGAAGCACAGCACATTCTGTATTAGAAGCTTAAGCCACAGATTCCTTTTTACTTATCTGAGCCATTACAGTGTTCTGAATTTGGACTGTATAAAACGAAATTTTTAAAAATCTCCTATTTACTTAGCTGAGACATGAATCTAATCTAAAGATTATGCCATGAAATAAATAGAAAAATCCGTATTTCCATTCACAAGTTTATTTCCATTCGCATGTTCTATTTGCGACATCTGAATTCATAAGAAAAGTGATCAATGTAACTAACATTGCAGCTTTCTGTTGTCTGCTCGCAACGCGCCTGTAACCACAAAGCTTTCACCACCAGTAGCAAAAACTACATGATAATACTTAAATTCTTGGTAAAGAATTCTTGCTGTTGAATTTCTAGTTTTCCAGCATGTCATGTACAACTTGCTGCTACTTTAGTTTGTGGAGTTTTTTATGTATAATTTGGAAAAGGAAGGAAATGGATTGGAACAAATCTCTAGCAAACTACAAGTGTTTTTTTCTGATCTCTTTTAATTAAAGATGTTAGCTCCTTTTCCTCGTTTATGGATAACCAAAGTAATTTATGTTTAGAGGTGTTGAAGGAGAAAAGCTGTAATTAATGTCCCAAGCACTATTCAATTTGATGTCACCAGTGTGATGGTAATTTGTTTGTGGGGCAAAGGAGATGACTGGAAGGATCACAAGATAGTTGGCAAAGCTCTTCCTCCCTAAATTGCAGATCTGCAAAGACTAAATCAACTCTTAGTACATATATGCGCTTGTGCCTGTATAAGACTCTTAACCATATTAAAATATTTTGCAAACCCCTAGGCTACTCTATGTTTTATTGGTGACCCCGTGACCTAGAAAAAAAATCAACGCAAGGGGCTATTTTATCTGCATCTCCATTTCTGGTTCAGAGGGGTATGTGCTGTTATCGTGACTGTGGTAGTAGAAGAGAATGTCTGCATTGTAGAGAATTAATTGCTTGTAAGCAAAATGTTTTTAAAATGTGACACAATTTTCATATTGTACAGTTTTTGTTATGTAGTCAAGGAATAGTAATAGGCAGAACTTCTGTAACCGTTGCTTTCTTAAATATTTAAATTAGCATTATTATGGCATTATTTTCCATGGGCTTTCTCTGACAGACTATTGTGACATGTATTACTATGCATTACGCATCTTTGTACAGATGATATAACAACTGAGCATTAAAAATAAAATATGAAATTGCTTCTGAATGTTTCCTTCTTTGAGAGCTAGATAAATGAAAATTAATGAGGTTAGCAAAATTTTACTTCACAAGCAATCAAGTAAATCTTGCTTTGCACAGTCTGCAAAACATTATTTTAATAAGACTATATTACATTTCTGTTGTGCCTTCCATTGTTAAGGGGAATTAGAGAATATGTAGTTTTTAATGAAATTAAAAGCTATTTTAGAACCAAAGACTTTTTTCCTAGTAGTCTTTGAGATTGTCTTGTCTAATAAGAAAATAGTATCTTTCGCTGGCAGTGTGTTTATTCTTCTTTCATGTTAAGTACCTGAGTTTGTGCTCTGTACAAACAGCACATATACTGTAAGTAAGAATTTCTAAGAGAACTGCATTGAAATCCAGTGTGTGATAAATGTAAACAGTTTTTTTTAAATGTAAAGAACTCGATAGAGGGAGCATGCAAATTGGTATTTGGAGTTATTATTTGAGTTTGCTAGCTAAAGCATTTGAAATGTAGGAATATTTCTTAGATATTAAGAAATGTTAGTTTGGAAGAGTAGTACAATTATAAACCTGTTTTTCAAGGCGATGTTTTTATGGGTCTTGCATCTGAAATCAGCATCATATGGTGATTCTTGGAAATTTCTTGAATGTGTGTTTGTACAGCTGAAACCTTGTCATGGGCTCTATTCTTTAATAAGTAGCCGTGTGCTGTGAGGTGGCAGGCCTTGTACCAAGGGTTGTAAATACCTTTGCTGCTGAAAATCCTCTAGTGTTGCAAAGCTGCAGAAAGAATAAGCTAGCCAACCCCAAACTGATTTCTTTGGCTGGCAAAGCACAGGAATAAAAAAAGGGCATATGTTGGCCTTCTCAGTTTTTTTTCCTGCTCTTTCTTTCACGGAAAAATCCGGAGGATATGTAGGGCTGAAAGTTGCATCTGGAGAGTGGTGCTTTGTACTTGAAATTTTGTTCAAAGATCTGGTTCTTGCTGGCAGCAGCAGTAGGTCCCATTAAAAAAAAAACAACCCAGACTTCCCCAAAGTTAAAAAGCGATGAAACGGTGTGGTGAGCTACATTTAAATTGTAAATAAGAATGTGTAGCAGGTATGTTAAGCGGATATGGAAGAATGGACGTGTGTCTTTAATTTTTCTCTCTCTCTTTTTTTTCTGTGGGTAGGTAATTGGGCACCAGGGTTTGTCAAGGGCTGGCTTGGCCAAGGTGGGGGCGACTGCCACAGGTTGATGGGCAGGTGATCCAGCAGCTTCCACCCAGGCCGGCGCAGGAGGCCCTACCTAATATGCTGTCTGCCCTAAGGGCCTGGGGGAACACAGTTGGATTATTATGTTAATGCCTGAGCCTGCTGCCCTCTTCCTATCCCAGCTGGGCTCCCTGTTGTTCGGAACTGCTTTGCTCTGACAGTGGAGTAATATACTTCATGATTGAAAGGGCAAAGGGGCTCTCGAGAAAAAAAGAACAGGGGCTGCACAGATATGTAAATGAAGGGGGGAAGGCTGTAGGAGGGTTTGCGAGTAGGTGCGGACGGAAAGTTTATGAGGAAATGAGCAATACAATTCTGCTAATTGAACTGTTATTTACAAGTCCCCGTTCCTGGTTTGTTTCTTTGTGCGTTACCCCCCCTAATGCTGATGTACAGTGAATTTGAAGTGCTTACCAAAGCAGGCACTTAGGTTGATTTATTTTAAACCGAGGTGCTATAATAAACTGGTACCAGTGTACAATGCTGACAATGGTGTATTTTTCCGGACTTTGATTACTGTTTCATGCTCTGCCACTATATTGCTACACTACAGCTTACCGTGGTGATGTTATTCTTTTATATATTGTGGATAAGTACACCACTCTGAATTTCGTTGATACTTCCACAAGAGTATGAGATAGATACAGATTACAGAAATGTATTTGTTATGGTGTTGGAGCAAATTGAACTTTGATTCAACGAGACTGTGACTATGTTGTGGTATTTTTCTGAGGTCTTTTCTGCAATAGAATTGACTGCACAACAACTTGGTTTTAAAATGAATGTAAGTGAGAGATGAAAACCTGTTCTGTAAACAGGTAGTTGTTTGGTTTGGGTGGGTTTGGAGACCCCTGATATAGGGTCTTTCTCTACCTTTTATCAGGCTTCTATCAGTAGCAAGACTTGCCTTGAAACACCAGCCAGGCGTGATTTTTACCATCCTGATTTGTCTATTTTACCCCCAAAGCGTTGATCTGAGACTGCTCGAGGAAATAGCTGTTAACCCAAATTAAACTTCTAAAAGTGTGAGCTGTTTATATGAAATGCAGCTAGTGTGTCATATATAAAGTTGTCTGACAGGTGAAGTGCTTTCCTTGTATGTTTAGCTGGTACTTGGCGCTTGTATAAGATGTGCTTTGTGATTGCTTCTAGTGTATAAGGTGACCTTTTCTACTCTTGACATGTTTGTTTGCATATCCCAGCTCTGTTCCTTAGTTTTGTGCTCGCATGTATTGCTACTCTGCATTGCTGTAAGAAGGTGTGTCTGTCTTGGCATTGGGAACCTCCTGCTGTGCAGGAAAGTTGGCAGCTCTCCTACTTTTGACCTGGCAGTCGTGAATGCATTTCTTACACAGCCTTGCCCACCTATGTATCATAGGGCATCTTATGTTACTGAAGTACTTTAAGGTGAAAAAGAATTATGAATTCAGATTGCTTCTGCAAACTTAGTTTGGTTTGAGTGTGTAGATGCAGGATGTTCTTGGGCTTAGATGGTGGGACAGAGTACAATTTGGCTTCTACGCCCTTTGCCTTGTTGGCTGCCCATGATGAATAGCTGTCACAGAATAGGTACTAGCAGGATCCGTGTTCTGCTGGAGCCTTTGTACTTAACAAAAAATTATTGATTTCTTTATCAAGTTCTCTTTGGAGTAATTTATGGGCAAATCATAATGCATTGGCCTTGTCTCTACAGTTTATCAGTAAGGTGAGAAGAGAGTTTAAACCACAAAATGCTGAAAAATAGATACATTATCATAAAAGAAGTGTTTTGCATTTGAAGGAGTTTTTTCCAATAACTGCATTTTTATTTTTCTTTTGTATTGATATGCATCTCATTCTGTAATAACTGCTTTAGACATGTGGAACTTGGGCTACAGACCATGTTGCATTGGGAACTTTTCCATTCTTTTGTTCTTTCTTCTGTGTATGCAATTTAGACTTTGTAGAAATGTTTCTGCTTTCTTTCAGAAGAATCTGTATATAAATATTTTGTTTCAGGTCAGGTTTGCAGTAATTTTGTCATCGTCCACATTTTTCAGTGTAACTTAGGTGCTTCTTGTTTTCATTTCTCTTGATAAACTGATCTCCCTGGCTGTATCTTCTCAGTACCTCATAAGAATTCAATAACAATGCTGCCTTGTGGACCAGCTGAAAAGCTTTGTGCAGCAACAAACACAGACAGAGGCCATCTTCCATTAGGCATGAGAGCAATTCAGCTGAAAGCAGCAAAATACTCAAACCAAAATGGCTAAAAAAGAAAATTTCAGTCTTATGAGGAGTAGGGATTCTAGATGTGAGGGGAACTTAGCTTTAAACCAAATGTTTAAATACTGGAATATTCTCTATGCTGTTTTCAGCCAACTGTGGATATAAGTGGAAACTGCAGAACCTCTGTGAATGCTGCCACAAAGAGCATGTTTAACACAGATGGCAGACTTGCGACCTTTTGCAATAAAACAAACTTCTGCATTTCTTAGGCTTGCACCTAGCACAGCTTTTGGTGTGCCTCTGCTCTCCACAGAACATGAGTAGAATTCTGTACATGAAATCCATAGATTTCAATGTTTTCCTTCCACCTTTTCTTCAGAGAAGTAGTAGTTATGTAGTATTCTATTTCATTAGAGAATAAATTACTTAAAGGAAGTAATAAAAATATATTTAATTTAGTTGAGTCACTATGCATTTTATATATATGTTTATGTAAAATATATATATATGAATGAAAATTCCAAAGAATAGTTTCAGCATTTCTGTAGTTAGTGATATACTACTACTGCTAGCCAAGTGCTTGTGAAATCAAGTTGCTGACCTAGACTTAATTAGCATTTAAGTATTATTCCTTGCACTTTAATGAAGACTAGCCCACCTTGTCGCACTCCCTTTGGATTAGAGGGTGTAACAATCCTCTTGGAAAAGGGGGGCAACTAACTGATTAGAATTTAAAGATGTCTGGGGCATGGTTCAAAAGAAGGGTGGTGGTAAATAGGAATGTTGTAGTTAATTTGTCTTCAGAGAAAAAAAGCTTAAGTTATTACTTATCCACTGCTGAACTCCTTGGTCAAATTTTGGGGATATGTAATATGTAAAGATGCACATGTATGTACTTACTCTGTGTATGTATAACTTCTAGTTATATGAATTGCTAATTTAGATGACAGGAAGTATCTGAGTAGCATTTAAAAGAAAGCAGTTGCGTGTATCAAAATTGTTCCTTTTTTACCTTCAGGCAGTGGCTATATGCCGACCTCTTCCTTACAGTATGCTACTTTTCCTTCCCTTCTCGTTCTGCCTCTGTCACAATGTTGCAGCGTGCAGAGATTTTTTGGCTAAGCTCATAAAACTGGAATTTCCAGTACCTTACAATACTGGTTTACAGTGAAGCCTGACATTTGAGGTAATTTAAAAAAGCAGTAATATTTAAAAAGAAGAACAACTTTGAGATATGAACAAATATTTTGTCAGATGAAAATCTCCTTATCTTTTAACTGTGACCTGTGACACATTCTGGCATGAGATTGGGGGTCGTGGATCTGTGCACTGGTCCGCTTTCCATTTTATTTTGTAAAGGTGGTACTTCAGCTAGCCTTCCCATGCTGTGGCCTTCCTTGCACTAGTGTTTTATTTCTCGTCTCCTGACACTGCAGAGCTATTAGTGAAGCTGTTCTCAGTGGTAGTAGTGACAGGGACTTTAATAACAATGCCATTCTGGGCTGTTTTGGATGGCATAGCAGTTAAAATGTCTGGTTCTGCTACTAACTGCCCAGAAAGCAATGTGACAGTGAGATATTTATAGAAAAATACTGATGCAGGTACAGCCTTACAGTTAATGCAAAGGGCACCTTTTAAAAAGTGGCCTTGTGCTTTCATTTCACTTCAGCAGGGAAGTAATACTCTTTGGAGTTGTGGGATGCATTGTTTAACTAGACCTCTAATCATGTTATGGATGATGTGTCTCCAGGAGAATCAGGGGACAAGACCTTTAAGTGTTTTTATCACAGCTTAAGATCTTGGAAAATGTGAACTTAAATAAAAATATGTTTGGGAGGTTGTTATTGCTCTGTATCCTTTTGAGGATACCTTCTACAGTAATTTTTTTTTTTCAGAGTGAAAGTCACTTACAGTTATGAAGTGTTTGACCGTGAGAGAGGATCAAGTTGGCAGAGTTACCTGTATACTGCTGTTCAGCTGAGCCTCCTTTATTAAATCATTTTTCAGGAGTCCATTTGTTCTGGTGTGAGAGTTAGTTTCTTCATTGCTAAGGTAATAAGCCTTAAGTCACTAACAAATGCATGATGTGCATAGGATTTGTGGATAGTACCAAAGTGTCAGTGACTAGTTAGGTTCTTTTTTGCCCTCTAATTGTGAAGTGTGGTCTGTTTCAGAGGTCAAATGTATGACTGCTAAGGGTTATAGCTTACAAGCACCTAGGTGGAAGGGGGAAGTTATGTTCTGTTTCTGTGTCTAGGAAAACTGGAATTGGACTTTCCATTTGGGGACAAAAATACATAGGAAAAGTTTGGCTATAGCCTTCCTGGGAACTCAGAGCTGTATGGAGCTTGTGGAGGAGTAGGTCAGATGCTAGAGCACAGAGTATGTGGATGGTTATGTAAAAATGTTCTCAGTGTTGTTACAAGTCTGTCAGCTTTAAATCACTGCTTGCTTGAATGTTTACACTGGCACTGGGCAGTGATCTTAATATTTGCATTTTTAAGTAAAGGAGAGAAAAAGAGAAACGACCTCTGTTTATTCATGTTGGTATTCAAAAGTCCACTGTAGATGTTCAGGTTACTTCCCCACAGGGATACGGTGATGTAGGACCCAACACTGGAAGGCACTGTGTCTTATGAGTGTGACTTTGTTTTGTACTGCAGCTGATGGAAGGACAGGAAGGTTAAGCTACAGCTTCAGGGAATCACAGGGCTTGAGCTGTGGCTGGTCAAGGACTGTCTCGCGCAAGGTTGAGGTAAGAGTTTTAGTGCCTGTCTCTGCTGACTGCCCTTCTCGTTGGTGAAAGGAAATGGACCATAGTTGTTAGAAGGAGGAAATATCTTCCAGCATCTTGAAGGGATAGACATGAAGTCACAAAAGGTGTGCATTGCCTACATTTGTGTTTCAGGATAGGTCCTAGATAGCTCTTTGCCCTGGTAAGCCTTGTGAGCATCACACCATGATCATGCCCCTGTACTCAGCACTCGTGAGACCGCACCTTGAGTACTGTGTCCAGTTTTGGTCACCACAGTACAAGAAGGACATCGAGGTGCTGGAGCGGGTGCAGAGAAGGGCAACAAGGCTTGTGAGAGGTCTGGAAAACATGCCCTATGAAGAGCGGCTGAGGGAACTGGGTTTGTTTAGTCTGGAGAAGAGGAGGCTGAGAGGAGACCTTATTGCCCTCTACAACTACCTAAAAGGAGGCTGTAGTGAGGCTGGTGCTGGTCTCTTCTCTCTAATTACTAATGACAGGACGAGGGGAAATGGCCTCAAGTTGCATCAGGGTAAGTTTAGATTGGATATTCGGAGGAAGTTCTTTACGGAACGAGTGGTGAGGCACTGGAAAGGGCTGCCCAGGGAGGTGGTGGAGTCACCAACCCTGGAGGTGTTTAAAGAAAAAAGTAGATCTAGCACTTGAGGCTATGGTGTAGTGGTTAGGTATGCTGGGCTGAAGGTTGGACTAGATGATCTTCAGAGGTCCCTTCCAACCCCTAACATTCTGTGATTCTGTATGCTACACAGCCACGTGAGCCTCTGGTATGGGTTGTTCTGCGGCATTTGGGATAAAACAAAGAAACTATGAACAAAGCGACAGCGTTGTACAGCTGGTAGCACAGGCTAGTCAGGCACTGTGTGCTATGCCTCTTCTTATCTCTTCTATTCCTGAGGAGATTAAATCTTTGTTCTTTCAGTGTGATGATGGACATTCTAACTCCTGAAAAAGGTTCTTCCTTCCTGACTTCCTTCTCGTGATCTTTCTGATACTGATGACAAAGGCTTTTGCTTTTGTTCTACTCAATTACACAAGTAATCTCAAGTAAAATGATCCAGCTGTACAGGACAGTGTTGCTGTCCAACCTTTACTCAGCATACGTTTCTTGCTACTATACTGTACATGAGTATTGGTGGAAAATTCCAGACTGACCCATAAGAATTCCTGAGATCTGAGTGCTTAATGTTTGCCATTTGAATTGTTAACAAATGTTTACATTCTGCTTTTACTCTCTAGAAAAAAACTGTAATGTATATACTCTACTGTTTTTTAGTCTTCATCTCCTACTGCCTCTGAACAAGAAATACTGTGCTAACCCTCCAGAACAACCTTGAGTCATGCCAATTGCTCTTGGTAGAGAGAAGTTACCATTTCTGATGGAGGGAAGGAAAGCAGGATAGTTTTCTTTCTCTGTCTGTTTTAGCATTGCTAAAACTATTGGTGAAGCAGAGAAATCCTTCAGTGGAGAGTACTACATACACTAAATAAGGTGTCTAAAAAGCCTGCCTTTTGACATCCTTTTGATGGATGGTTTTTTATTTGTAAGTATTATTACCAACAGGCGATGATGGTTATGAGGAACTACAAAAATGGAGGGAGTGAAAGACTGATTTTCAACAGAAGGAACTTGGCTAGTAAGAGGTGTAGGAGGCAATAACTCTCTGCCAGCAGAGCCCCCAGCTTGTTTCTGTGCACTGCTTGTGGCAGAATGCTGAGCCTGGCTGAAGCAGCACAAACTGGGGCTCGAGTGACGGCAACTTCTGCCAGCCTGAAACAAATCTGTAGTGTGTGCAGCTTTGGATCCATGACTGAATGAGTTGTTCTGGAGGACATTGCTCTTTGGGTGATGTTCCCCCACTGAAATGCAAACAAACAGCACATCAGTTATTCTGTTTTCATTTTCTAGTGCCTTTTCAGTGTCATTTCCATACGGTTTTTCAACATGACTGAAATAAAGAAATGTTTTTATATTGTCAGCACAACTGCAGAAGTAGGTTAAGGATTAGCTGATATCTTTTGCAGTCAATAAATTGTGTTGGACCACAGGAAACGTGGCAGTGGATAAATCATAGAATCATAGAATGGCCTAGGCTGGAAGGGACGTTAGAGATCATCTAATCCAACCTCCCTGTCAGGGCAGGGACGCCTCTCAACTAGATCAGGCTACTCAAGGCTCCATCCAACTTGGCCTTGAACACCTCCAGGGAGGGAACACCCACAGCGTCTCCGGGCAATTTATTCCAAAGTCTTGCCACCCTCGTACTGAAGAATTTCTTGCTAAGATCTAATCTAAATCTGTTCTCCTTCAACTTAGACCCATTTCTCTTTGTCCTGTCAGGGGACTCTCTTTGTAAAAAGTCCCTCCCCAGCCTTCTTGTAGGAGATTACATAAAAATGTAATCTCTTCCATATCTGGGTGGGTTTTTCTGTTGGTGTGTCTTTGGTTGACTTTTTGAACATTAGTTAAGATTTTAAAAAAATTTCTTTGGACTTTAAATTTAATTGTTGTGGAAACTGGAGTTTGTTTTGGTTTTGGGGTTTTGTGTTAGTTTGGGGGCTTTTTAAACGTAGTATCATTGATGAGGTACCTTATTATGCATACAACACAAAGCCAAATTAATATGTAAGATGCATACTACAACTTCTATTGAATTCAGTATGGAGTGTATATATATCTCCAAGAGTCAAATTTGGGCCCTATTTTTGGCTTGAAGATGTTACTGGAGTAGTGAAAAGGCATGTGCTTTGCCTTTGAGGGGGCAACTCTGCAGCTAGAGGTTTTGTTGAGCAGTTAACACTACCACTTTATTTTTTGCAGTGCTGTAGCAGGATTTTTATATGCATTTTAACAGTTATTTAAGAGTCCCCATATGCTTTGAAAAGAATCTGAATATATGTGCCTTTTTTAAAAGCTGCATCATAACTATGTTATTCCATCAATACAGTGGAATGACTGGGAGCTGCAGTTGGAACAATATGTAAAAATACAGCTTGTAAAAGATTTCCTTTATTAACTGTCATCATCCACAGAATATATGTTCAAATAAACGTTGTGTAATAACTAAATTTGAGATTAATAGGCCCCTTAAGAAACAGCGAAGTCATTCAGGATAGTCAGTGAAAAATAGCCTGTAAGACTGTAACATGCACATATTGTCCTGCTTACATGCTCTCTCTGGTGTCATTCCCATTTATCAATGTCGGCAGGCTCTGTTCTCATTAAAACACTCTTGCACAAAAGCAACTTAATTTTCTTAAGAGAAGAGGACACCTGATTCAATTTAGTGCTCAAAACCCAGAACTTAGATATATATATTTCTCCCATCTGAACTCAGATGAATAGTTATGAACAGCAACACAGATTAAACCTTATTAGGTATATTTATATTCTGTTTGTGGTAACAGTGCTGTGGCAAATAGCTTTTTACAGAGCTGTAACATCTTATTAATGGAAACAGCAGTTAAGACATGAGCTGTGGTAACACTCACATGAGATTTTATTTTTAAATAGGAGATTGAAGGAGTTGTTTAAAGGGACTCTGCCAACTCAGTCAAGCTACTGCATCCTTCCTCCACCTCTCCAACTACACCGATCTCTTTGGGTAGATAAAATTTCATTTTCTGTCCTGTTTGGTCAAACCATTTCCATCACTTCCTGCAGTCTTTTTTCCTTTTTTTTTTTTTCTCCCAGTCCAGTAGGAGATGTAGATTTATTAAATTTTACATTAATAGCATAAACACTCTGAAATGTTATACTACAGCATTGTGTTCTCTGCCCTGTAGTAGTACTGCTAGAGTCCTTGTCTTTCTCCAGTTCTTTTCTACTCTCCCAAGTTTTTCTCTCTTCTTCATCGTGCCATGTGTATTAAATAGCATATTTAGTCTTATGCCTAGTACCTGAGCTGTATATCCCCTTAGTGCTTGTCTGAAAATAAGGTTTTAACCACAGGTACTTGCAGACATACAGAGATCGGCTTTGTATGATGCCCAGGCCACTTCCTTCTGAGCTGTTTTGAGGCTGTTGAGTTTCAGTACTCTGCTCGGCCCTAGAACATCCTTTCCACAGAGCAGGGACGACTCAGGGCCAGACAAATCCTAGCATGCATAGCTCACATCCTCACAGCTGTGGGATGCCTGGGGGTAAGCTCAGGGTTAAGTACAGTTAGGAAGGTTATTTCTCTAAAGGCTGCCAAGTGGCACTCAAGAATCATATGTTTTTGTGTTAAAAAATATATACGTATTGACGAGAAAACCTTTTACTTTTTTATATTGTCTACATATGAAGCTATGGGGCACTGTTGTTTCTCTGTGACTCTGCAGCAAAAAAAACTAGTTCCAGTTGAGTTGTGCAGAACGATTTCATTTGAATCCTGATGATAACAATAAAATGTTGATTTTTGACCCAGGTGTTCCAAATATTGCCACTGTGTCTTTTTCTCATCTTTAATGTAGTCTTGCTACATAATTATAAAAAGATTTCTAGTCTAATAAATTCCAAGATAGTTTAGTTTGATACAAAAATAAAAGGAAATGGAACAGAGTTTGGAATGTATTCTGTATTTAATGTCATCCAAACCTTTAGCATGCTAGTTTGATTTGCTGCCTGGTCTTGTGTACTTGAATGCTACATGTTTTTGCTGCTGCATTTGGGTACCCACTTGTGTGGAAGGGCTCAGCTCCTTCATTGTGGCTTTGCCTTTTTTGTCTTTTACTAGCCTTTGTTGCTGTGAGTACTGTCTTGGATCTTGCTACTGTCACTGTTACAGATCTTAGCATTATTTTTCGTGTGTGTATTCCAGGATAAGATGAGAGATGAAGGGCTAAAGCTTTACACTAGGCTTGGGTATGGGAAGAGGAAGTTTTCTGCCACATGTTCCCAGATAGGATTCCTTCAGAGATGGGCTGGTTACTGCTCACTTGAAAGTTCTCCAGGCCAACTGATCCTCCCTGGAGATGCAGACCAGTGAGAGAGTTCTTTCAAACCCAGTGGCCCTACAGAATTGACTGAAATTATACCTGCTTAATACGAAGTAGATTTGTTGTTTAGTGGAATTATTGTGTTCTATTTTAAAGTCAAGTGGAGATGTACGTGCTCGTCTTTGCTAGCCCTGTTAAGAGTACTGGCAGTGACTTTCAGTCTTGTCTCTAAGTTGATGTAAGCCTGAATAATTAGTCTGGTTGTTACTACTGCTGATTTTGGATGTGATCTGACCTTGCATTTCAATATGTAGTTATGCATTTACCTTTTGAAATGATCTTGCCATTGATTTTATAGAGAACTCTTCCCTCGTATTAGCGGTAAGTGCAATGAACTGTTTGCGAACACATGCAAATCTGGGGTACTTTAAGGATATCTAAATATTTTCATGTTTTACCATTTCATTTAAGCTGTCTGCAAGTAGTCTGATATCTGTTGAAGCACAAAAGGGGCAAACACTACAAAAACGTATACAATAATAGTGGCTAATAAATGTTTCAAATAGAAAACTAAGAGCTTAGCTGTATCATGTGTCAGCGCTAACGTTTATTTCTATCATCCCTCTAAGGATCTCAGAGTGCTTTTTAAGCAATGAATTAATTTTGACAATGCCCTGTGAGGTATGTAGGCAATATTATCCCTCTTGATAGAAGGGAGTTGGAAGCATAAAGTGTTTAAATTCTACAGGGTCATGCTACTAGGTACATTTAATTACAACTTGGAGTCTTCTACCAGTTTGCTTAAGCTGAGACAGAATCACAAATATAAGCCTCAGGTTTGGGGGGTTGAGAAAAAAATACTTCTAAGTTTATTTTGCAGGAGAAATGTTTATTAAAAGACCCCTGCAAGTAGAATAATCCCTCACTGAGGCAAATCATCGGAATGTAGCTTAATTCGTGGTTTTCCTGATTTTTTTTTTTTTCTTCTTTTGACTGTAAAGAGTTTAATCATCTGTCGTCGAATATTTCTGACACTTTGGAGAAAGAGAATTAAAAATTGCAAACTGGTCATGAATTATGACTTTTGCACGTGACCGGCTGATTACCTGAACCATAAAATCCACCTGAGATTATTGTATTAGTACCTGTTATATGCTTGAGAATTTTAAAAATAAACAAAGCAGCCCAGAAATCTGGGCAGATCAGGAAGGAAGAAAGAAAAGAAGTTTGATGGCCCAAATATCATCTTCCAGTATCACCACCACAGAACCATCTAGTATCCCTCTTTACCACCTCTCCAGGTCCAGAATTTCTCCTGGAAGTGGAGTTGCAGCATATTTTAGGTAAAAAAATTCATGCCTCTAGATGATCCTCAAATCGGGATTGGTAGCCACCGATGTGGCTCAAGCTAGATGTGCAGTATTCTTGTATCAGTTCTTGCCAGCTGATGCTTTGTCCTTTGTGTGTCACAGAAATGACCAGGAAAGCGACTGAGAGCTGTCTAGCCCTGAAGGTATTTCGCTGGCATCAGTAGACGTGGTCTTGGCAGGCTCACCTGCAGAGCCTGGCCTGAACACAGCTTCTGGTAGGACCAGGTATTTTTGAGGCAGGGAGGTAAATTTAGCATGTTTGGAAGGGAAGGGCTTCTTTTTGTCCTCTCTGTCCATTTTGTGTGGACTAGGCCAGGTTTCCTGAAGAGGGTGGGTGATAAGGTTCTTTGTAGCAGACGGAAATGTAGCTGTGACTGCACACAGAATCTGCAGGGGCAGGAGGGGAGTGTTAAGTTTCCTTCCAGCCTTCTGGTGCAGAAGCGGAGCCCAGATGCTTCTCTCTTTCAGATCTTAGCAGTTGATTTCCACTGCATTATACAGCAAAGTCTGTTTTGCAAGGAAGAGATCTGTAAGCATGTCTAAAAATGAGAGTGTAGATCCTCTTTCGTGGATTCAGAGGCAGGACGTCATGAAAGGGACCTTTCTGCTTCTTTATAAGATTGAAGTGGTCAAATACAATCAGTCTGTGTAGAAGAATGGCACTTGTCCAACAAATAACAAAGAGACATGATAAACCTGATGTTTTGGGGTTTTTTTTTATTTGTTTTGTTGTGTTTTTTTTTTAATATAATGATACTAGGAACTTTAAGAGAGTTATGTCAACAGAAGTTATTTGCAAGGCCATCTACTGTGTTGAAAGTGACTCTTTGCAGTAAGTTTGTGTGCATGGGTGTAATGTGTCTCTCTCTTGCCACTTGAAAGCATCAGCTGCACAGCCTCAAATGCAAGTAGAAAAATCCCAGTTTAATTCACACTTGTTGAAGAATTGTTTTAAGTAGTTTTCTGCTGTGATCTCTGGCAAGGGGAGCTGTTTGGACTTGTGCCTCTTTTTTTATGTTCAAAAAAGGAATGCTGATGAGGAAGAGGTGTTAAAATATGTTACTGTAGTTTACAACTGTCAACTATAATGTTTTATTTAGTTGTATCTGTTCAGATGCTCCCTCCACAACACGGAGGGAACCATATGCCATTGTCCCTGTTAGTAAGCAAGTCAGTAAAGGTTTCCCCGTCTGCATTTGTTTTTGTATTTGGGCCACTGAGGAGCTGCGGTCCAGTGCCATCTTTTATTGATAGGGCCAGCAGAGGAGGAATCTAATGAAATTATCAAAGCTTTGAATTAATTATGATCTTGAATAAGAAAGCTAAGCTCTCTAGAGCCAAGGATCTCATTACCCATTCATTTTCATTGCATCGTCGTATGGAGCAGAAGGCAGGTTCAGCTACAGCTCCTACCCTGATTTTGGACTTTATTCAAACTTGCTAAACTTGCTAGCATCCACTTGTTACTAATCTGTGGCTGAAAGCGCCCAGGGTGATTAGTTTGACTCTGCTCTAAATCCTCATGTAAATAGTAGATTTCCCACCTCCCTTTCCTTTTACCTTTGCTGTGTGGCTTTTCATCATCAGACTGGCTCCCATACAAGAGTTTTCTTGGTAATTGGGGAATGCTATTCAAGACTCGAGTTTTAACTTGCTGGAATTTAATGAGTTAATATTAAGAAATAATACTGCTGCCTTATTTCCTGGATATTTAGGTAAGCACCAACAGTTCTAAAGTCATTATCAAAATTGTTTATTTTTTAATTTTAAAATATTATGGTCTAAAAAGTACTAATTTGGCCTCAGAATTGTGGGGTTATTGTGATTTTTTTTTTTTTTTTTTTTTTTGCGGGGGGGGTATTTTTTCTTCCTATTTGAAATTTCTTGGTCAAACTACAGAAACTTCTGAATTTGTCAATACTTTATTAGGATGAACAATTAAATTCATTTGCTTGCTTGATTAGTATTCCATTGAAAATAGTTAAAAGCCTTTGAAAATACAATGTTTTAGTTAAATCAGATTATATTTGATTAATATGTCAATATGTAAAAATGTTCCTGGCAAATTAGAACAAGTGCAGTGAGATCAAGATTCTGTGTAATATTCTTAGTTCATGTGGATATTCCTCTTAGTTCTACCGGCTAGGATTTTCTTTTCCTCCTGCCTTTGTCCATTTCAGCACATTATTTATGAATGCATAAACTAGAACCTATCAGTCTTCATAACTTACAGGCCACTGGCAATTTTTTAAGCAGTGGCTAACTGCCTAATGGTCTCTGCATATGTGTGTGTTTGGAGAATCTAATAGCTCGTTGGGTGGGGGACTAATTTTTTTTTTCTTATACTGTAGCTTTTTTTACCATTGGTGATATTTATCTTTTTCTCTCTTCAGGCAGCTGCTATATTTAATTCTGCTTTTGGAAGTTTTTTGGTGAGTAATGCAGTATTATAGCAAGTGCTTTAATAGTCTTATTTTTAACGGTATTATTGGTGTGTTTGTATTTTTCATATTAGTGTTGGTGGAACTGTGCCAATTAGCTGGCAAAAATTTGAATCGTCTTTCAATTTATGTCACTATGCCATTAAGTACAGATATTACAATTTCTATTCCTTTTGTTAAACTCTTGAGAAAAGTAGTGAATAAATTGTCTCTGCTCATGGTAAATTAATAATGTGTAAACACATCTTAATTTTCTCCTTAATGGGTTAACAGAATCTATTATTATGCAGATGTTTCAGGCATGGGCATCAATATATTGATTTTTCTAATAAGGCCCATCAAATACTCATTATTTTCTATCAAGAGGCCATGGATTTTGAAAAGAAAACATGACCCAGCTGATCAGAGAGTAGATGCTAATTTACTCAGTGACTTGTCATTTGTTTAGCATATTTCACTGTCAGTGAAGCCACTCAGTGTCTCTGAGGAACACACTAAAATAGCTAGATATGGGAAAGCAATCAATCCGGCTGGAACTATAACTGTTTCTGTAAAAAGCAAAACCAGTATTTGTGTGCCTGATGGTCTGCAAAGATTGAGAAAGGACACTGCAGAGAACACTAAATATATTTATGAAGAAAAGAAGACTAGATTTATTTTCTTGTTATGTTATTTAGAGAGATATTAATGAATATTAAATGCAAACTATTTTATATGTAGGCAAGCTACTGCGACTGTTTTATTTATTTAGGCAGCTAATAATTTAACTTCTTTACTAAAATTTGTGCGTGTTTAAAAGTGTGCATTCGTGATTTGAATCTTGTGTCCCTGGAAAGGGGACTATGCTGTATAAAATGAATGAATGAAAAAAGAATTCAAATTAGGAAATTAAAATCAAAACCACAAGTACAGAATAACTCTCTTGCTTATGACAAGCCGGAGTTTTGGAGTAAAGATGTAAAATTGTACTGCCAAAAGTACATGCATGGCGTTTTGAAGTTAGGCATTGCACTACCGCTTTTTTGAGGGAGTAGGTTGAAGTTAGGAAAGTAGATACAAGTTTTGTGGCTATAGACGACCCTTCATGTTTTTGAAGTATCGATTCCCACATATTTGTTCCTTTTTGTAAGTTATCATATCCCCCTCCAATGGGAGGAAGGTACTTTCTGCCTGAAACTGTGGAACCCCAATGTTAGCGCAACTCTTCATCTGTGTGTGTGTGTGTGTGTGTGGTGTTTTCTAGCTTGGCACAACCTCCACTTTCTCTGCTGTCCCCCACTTTCAGTTCAGAAGGTTTCCTTGAATGCCCAAAGGCTTCAATTCAGCTGTCATTAGGAGAACGTCTCTTGACTTCAAATAACAATTTAGGCCCCAGACCATCTGACTACAATGCTGGCTTCTAGTAAAGCAGCATGGACATATTTTAGTTTCTAGAACCTATTTGTAGCTCTTTGAAGAAATCTCAGTTAAACAAGCTGAACTAGTTTTTGTGTTCGTATAATACTCTTGATCTTGGTTTTGATCTTAATTCCATGAACTGATAGTTGCAAAGTTCCGTTCCATTTACATGTAATTACATTTCACATTTTATTCACTTCAAATTTCATTGGAAATCTTGGAGCAGCATTACAGTAAACATTCTAATTAAGAAAACTCCCAGGAAAGACTTTTCAAAAATATTGAAGATCAGCTAGGATCAAACCACAGTACCAGCTGGTTTTTGTTTTTTTTCCTGATTGCCGAGTTTTAAAGAAAAGAAATTATTAAGAAAGTACCCACTATTAAGTTATAAATCTATATACACATTTAGATGCTTATTGTGGTATCGTAGTTTGAAGTTGTAATTATGTAGGGAATGTATAAGTGTGACAGCAAATAAATCACAAATACGTTTACTGAAAGCTTTGCTCCTACAAACTCTTTGAGTTTTAAAGTTGATAGGATGAATCTTATGACTAAATATGCAGTGGGATGATGGTAGGCCAGGGACTGTAATATGTAGCCAGAGTTGTTTACCCATTTCCCAGTGCTGTAGGTCTACATGGCCTTTAAAAGGGTGGCTGCTGAACGTCACTAGCATGTAGTCACTTATTAAGTTTGCCATGATCAACTTGTGAACATTAAATGTAAATAAATATATATAATGCATACATTAGTTTGAAGTAAAAGTTGTTCTATAAAATATGAAAATAATGGGCCTGTTTCTGAGAAGATAATGAAAGGGTCTGGTAGTGTTTTCAGAAATCCATCAGTTTATATTGATGCCAAACTTATGGACTTAGCTCTAGGTGGAGATCTTGTTTCCTATATATTTAATTCATGATGAATCTAAATCATGGTTACGTTTTTCTTGCTAGTGTCTGATGATGCGCTGTCTATGGATAGGCTTAGATGCAGTTACATGCCTTTGTGACCATAGCCATATACATGTCCTGGAGATAATTTGGAAGTCTCTAACCCTTGGCAACGCTGCAGTTTTTCTTTATGTTCCTTGTCTCAAAATGTGTAGCATGTGGCAGGTTGCTGCACTTGAGTGTAGCCCTGACAAAGCCAGCAGCACAGAATGTTGTCTGTTCTCAGAATATGCCCTGTGGGCCGGTGCCTATGTGTGATAGTGTGAAGCAAGCTGATTTAAAAGGGCTGAAAGATGTGCTATGCTTTATAACTATTTTTATTTTCCCTTTAAGACTATGAAATGGTCCTTGGGAAGTTAAATGGTGGAACAAAATGTATGTAGAAAAAGACTCTCCATAATGTTAGAATGATACTGAGATGAGCTTATTCAGATGAAAAGATACACAAAATGTGGAAATGCCAGATATGTCTCGATAGCATGGATATGCTTAGATTCAGGATCTGGAGGTGTTTTCACTGGTAATATTTATGAAAACTATCAACCAAATTAAAATAATTCCTTTTCAGCTCCACCAAAGCCTATATTCCTATAAACATGCAGGCAAAACAATGCATGGAATGATACTGTACATATTTACACTTAGTTTAATAATGTCCCAGGTCTAATTAAAACACAGTGTTTTAAAGAACTAATTGTTACAGAAAAGTGTTTTTATGTAGCTAGATTAGTAATAACTAACGATAGATGAATTCAATTTACATAAATTTCAGCCAAGAGAATATTTAGAATCATACCACAGAGGATTACTTTGATTTGAGTAGTTAATATCATTATCTCCTCCCCTCGTTTAAACAGTTTAGTTTACAATAATTGTGGAACATAATAAGTGATTTCATTTTTTCCTCTTAATGGGGTTTTAATAAAATCTGATAGTGTTTTACTAATACTGAGTGGTTGGTTATCAGGAAGGTTGCTACTGTAAAACATGCAAATACATGCTGAGATCTGCTGAGATAGAAAGCACTGACGTAACTGCTTCTGCTTGTAGGAGAGGATCCTTTTGCACCTAAATGCAAAGGGAATTGTCTGGGATGTTAAGTAGGGGTCTGCTGAGATTGTTAACTTTGTATGCATTGCAATTGTTCCTAAGAATTTCTGTTCTGCTTCTTCAAGTTGTGCTGCAACAGAAAAGTAATTCTTGTTAATGTCCAAAGCACAGAGCAATAGGCAGGATACTGTAAAACACACTGTGCTGATAGTTGTTCCATGGTGTTTGCCTGGGTGTCTCCGTTCCTTTAAGTCCACCAAGGCATAGCCTCTCATTGAGGCTGTTCTTGCACTGAAGTGGAGACGTGTGCTCAGCTGAGAGCTAAACTCAATTTGCCATCACAATGTAATGCTGTGTGCATGAAGAAGGAGAGGGTCTAAAGTCTAGGAGAGGATGTCCTCACAAAATGCTAGACTAGAAACAAAGTGTTAGACTAGAGAAAAAAAAAAAAGGTCTAATATCTTTCTGTCTCTAATTAATCTCCTTCTTTCCCACATGAGACAGCCGGCTTGGAAACCCATAAGAGTATCCAGCTTGTGATGTGAATCAATGTTGTCTTGTTCTTTGGAGCCTTGGGGTTAGGAACACTAAATGTGAATGGAGCAGCCATCAGCTTCACCTTAAACAAAGAACTGTAACCAAGATCTGAAGGTCTGTGGTGACAGGAAATCAAGAGGAAAATAGAGGATTTGGAGTACTCTGCTCTGGTGGTCATTGCACTCCTGAGAAAACTGAGCAAAGGGCAGCCAAGAAATGAGAGTATTGGTGGAGACTTCTCCCAATGCTGTCTTGAATTAGCTTTGCTTTCTCTGTTGAAACCCATGGGATTAAATAAAACGTGTTCAGGCTACATAAATCAATCTGAAGAAAGGAACCTATTCTATAATTTCATTAATCTCCTTTGTCCAAGTTAAATATATATGGGTTTGTTGTTTTATCTGCCCATTTTTCAAAGCCAGCGGAGATGGTTCATATTGTTCAAAAACTCCAATAATATTCTGAGCAGCCACTTGGCTAAATCAAATGAAATCAAGGCTAGTGTTTTTATTTATGTTGTCTTCTGAATGAAAGCTAAAGCTAGTGAGGGATATGAACGCTAGCTTCTCACATATACACAAAGCCTAGTTGGTTAATGAAAATGTATGGAATTCTTATCTACTCTGTTTTAGCAGGCATAATGATTTACACAGCCTGACAGCACTAGTGCAGCAAGTAAATGCATTAGTCATAGTGTCCATTTTTCTTGCAAATTCGTGACACAGATTTAATTATGGGAATGACCAGCAACTTACAAATCTAATTCTGGTAGGCTGAGCCAACTTTTTTATTTTAATAACAATGGATTTTTTAGCAATGATTTCATTACTATTTAAAGAAATCCACTCGTATGGAAATAACCAATTGGCTGAATTTATTTACTTTATTTTACCTGAATAGATGTTGAATGGTTTAGATTTATTTTGGCGTTTTTATTATCACTTTTCTATCTTAGTTGTTTCTAGGATAAATATCCTTATCTGGCTTAATTATTTCTAGCACAAACATTGCAAATATTTTTTGAAAAACAGGCAAATGTTTGTATACCCCTTTGTTCCCTCTTAATTGTGTCTTTGCAGTATGAAAAGGGACAGAACAGTCATCTGGGATTCCCTTTTTTCCTGGGCTAGCTGCTTACAAGAAAATCTTGCCAGGAAGTCTGTTCACAACAGGTGCTGAATTCTAGATTCAGTCTTGTTTAATTTCAAAGCGGAGCTGCTTTCATGGTGTGCCTCCACAGTTTTAGAAATAGTCTCCTCTTCCTCTGTGAAGCAGTACAGCGGTGCTGCTGGTCTGCGCTCTGAATTTGATTCAGGTAGTTCTGAAAACCCTGAGCGAGTTCTCTGTGTTAATCAGCCACTTGGGAAGCCACCTCAGCCTTGAAGGATGGGTTTTTGCATGAGTGGAAGGGGACGGCAGATCTTAGCAGCCACAAGTCTTTGGACCAGATTTTATGTACCTGGCAGGAAGAGTTTGCATTCTGTGGAATTTAAATAATCTTGGGAGCCACATATATTGCCTTACTGTAACTTTCTGTTATTTTTGTGGCTGATGCTTGGCTCTCTCATTGTTATTTAACGTTCTCATTTTGATTTCTGCTAGCTCGATCTGAAATCTCAGTATAAGTTTGGGTGTCAGCTGTTTCCAGATCTGCCAAGTATCATCTTAAAATGCGTAGGCCTTCGCTTGTATTGCATATCTGTGCTTCTGATGTATACTATGCTCAGTTTAATACTTAAGTTTGAGGTAGCTTGTACTATTTTGGTACAAGCAAGGCAGAGTAACAAAGCTCACTGTGACAGAGACCTGTTAGTGCAGGCCTAAGAAAAGAGCCCTTGATGCAGATGATTTATTTTGATAGGCATGGGCACCTATCACAGTATACATGCACAGAGTCTCTCCCCAAAAGCCAGATTGAAAGAGTGGGGGTCAGTTAGATGCAGATTTTTTTTTTTTTGCTTTCTTTTTTTTTTAAAAAAAAAATTCTGCCTGTCTATGAGGAATGGTGAAGTCCTTCAAAATAAAAAAGCATAAAAGTGCGATAGTCAGAAAGTTGAAAATTAGTAAATGAGGTCTTGCTCTCAAGGGACTGAGAGAAACCGGGTAGGGGGATAACTGGAAATCTGAGTATTATCACACCTACTGTGTGATCTGTCTGATCGTGTAGTTGGCTTGAAAAGACCAGTGAAGTCGGTAGGAATTTAGGTGGCCAGCCAGCACAAACTGAGAACCAGTTAACCAGCAGCAGGGTTGTTATTTGTTATCTCTGAAACCTTAGGGCGAAGGCAAGTAGGTAACAGTAACCAAGAGGAAAGAAAATGTGCTATTACATTCTCAGAAAAGTGAATCCTCTAGAAGGCAAATGATTAGTCCGTATTTTTTTTCCAATGGCTAAGAGGGAAATGCATTGAAATCTACATAATAACAAAACCCCAAAACTATTAGCTGTCAAATGTTTATAAATTATGTGGGCTCAAGCTGTTTTCAGTGCTTCCTTCGTTTTCCCATTAGCTTTTGCTACTGAGTGTTTAATTCACCTCCCTTGGTCTTATGGGACTCAAGCCAGTTCTTCCTAAAAAAAGTTTTTTTAGAAGTATCAGTAAGTAGGCTGTTAAATGTATTTCTTTTGTATTCTCCAACAGCCCAGAAATAAGTAACTACGATCTTTTCTAAGATAAAACTATTTGGGTATTCTAGTTTTTCTATTTCCTTGCGTGACAGCTAATGGTAGGATCTTGGACCTACTTTTTTGACCAGCAACCCCATCTAGTGCTCTTGCTTGGTGTGGTACTTGGAAATGAAAGTGCCCTCAGACTGACTGTGGTACAGTCATCTCTCTTGTTAATGGAAATTGAATACTGGAAATCTATAAAAAGCTTGATTCCATTTTAAATGAATGCTAATGAATAACAGAGTCAAAGAGCATGTGTCTTTGGTAACTAACATTTGGAGAGCAACTAGAGAAGGAAATGTATGTGTTTAATATTATATAATCAGGCAATTTGTTGGATTAGTATGTAAATCACATCTGTGCTGATACACAGCTTTATCAGAAAAGCAGTTTGTTCCCTAAGATTACTTTTGTCTTAATTTGTAAAATTCTTCATTGCCTTCTTTACAGTGAAAATATAGCATTTTTATCAAAAGAATGTACTTGTTTGTGGAAATGTTTTTTTGTTTCTGCTTACTTTTTGTTTATGGACGTGTAAAAAAGAATTGCACAAGGACAGACCTTGTAGGTAGATCATAATGTTAAAAAGGTACTGGTACTAGTTTGCGATGCTTTCTTGTCTTCTGTTTTGCAATGATTTCCTGTCTCTTTACTCCAAGACAAAGAAAGTAAAATTAACAGTAAGACATGTCATTAGTTCTGTTGGAAAGTACATTCAAGATGTCCAAATTCTAGTTAAGACACTGAAGTTTGTGTAATGGGACAATGTCATATCACTTATTTGAAATGAGCTTTAAAAAATGTTTGTGTTTTGAAGCTTCTCTATTTGATTCTGACAAGTATTTGGAGAAATATTTACATGCTCCATTTAAAAAGGTGAAGATTTACACTATAAAACTTTAAACAATTTATTTGTAAAACAAGAGATTTAAAATCCTTGCAAATAATCTTGTGTCTGTGGGAACCAAATGTTTGAATTTATGGGTTCTTTACGTGAGGTAAATTGGTGCAGGAAGGAGAAACTGAGAAGGGAATACACTATGAAAGGCAGTTTGGTTTTTATTTTGCCCTCTATCTAGTATCTTTTAATACTAGAAGAAGCAACACTGTGTTCCTCCAGGGCTGTGGCTGCACATAAACATGTAGTTGTTTGGCCTGATTTAAGGGTAAATGTTCCCTGCAGAAAGATTTGGAAATGCACAAAACATATGATTTTCTCCCTCCCTTTTAAAAAATTCATCAAAAGGAAATGAAAATGTTTTTAGAATCTACTGTTAATGTTCTCCTCCAAAGTTTTAGCTTCTGATTGAAATGGAGCAATGATCTTTTCTCTGTGCTGCAGCTTTCTTCACCTGCATGAGAAAGCAAGTGTTGAGGTGAGGGCGGAGTGGAGAGAAATCATTTGGAACAGGGTCTAAACTGCTGTCTTCTGCTTCATTAGCACTTTGAACTAGTGCTGTTAGAAGGAGGAGTCGTTTCACCTGGCATCTGTATTTGTTATCTTTGAGATAGTTCCTTTGCCTGTCTTGAGGCTCAGGCTTGCTCATAGAGTTCATCACCTTTCTGGAATGACACGTGAGCAGATGCACCTCTCGGCATCTTCTTTCCTTCTGCTTCGTTTCAATTCTCCACTTATCTACCCCTGGTTCCTTTCCTGTAATGATAAGTAAATTGTTTGTTTGTTGCTTCTACTTTTAAAAACAGATTTTATCACAAAGCTCCTCTTCTGAAATATTTTGTGAAGGTGCCTTCTTAGTCAACTCCAGTGTAAATGCTTGTTGCTGGAGTCGTTATGTGATGCCCTTTCCCTGTTACTCCGTGGAAGATCAGACTAGATGATCCATGTGACTTTATGAAAAACTCAGTACATTGGGCAAAGTTAGGTTATGCCTTGAAAAGACTGTATGTGAGCTCTGACAATATGAAGCATTTGAAAATTTGCTATTTTACCTTTTCAGTAACAAGTATTCTTTTCACCAGTATGTAAATGCAGTGACCTGACCACTCCAGGTCAAATAGAAGGCTTTGTATTTTAATATATAGAGATGGGATGTTGTTTCTACATTTATAAGCCATGCTTCATGTTATCTTCTGGTTTTCAAGCAATGGCTTGAAAGCTTAACATTGGACACTTACCTTTATTCTACTGGTGTTTAACTTGACCGAGACCATGCATAGCTGGGAACAGGTTTTTTTTGCCTGACATAAACCCACTGGATGAAAGCTGCCTGTGTTTTTCCCTCCTCTGCATACTCATCATGTATCAGTTTGTACTGTGGTACGATACGCGTGCTAGCATTGATGCTAGTGTCATTCTGCCTTCTTCTTCCTGATGCATTTGAGGCATGTGCTAATAGCCTGAAAATGGACACCTTGTCATGCTTCATTGCTTGATTGTGGTCTCGTTTCCTTCCCACATTTTTACTACTGTATGGAAAGTGAATGTTATCTATTTGAAGGAGAAATATATTACATAGGATTAGATAACATGAATAATGTGAAAGCTAGGGTTTTTAAAAAACTCAAACCTTTTAATAAAATGGAATGTCAAATATATGAGCATGTCTTTCAAGAAATGATCAAAAAACATGTGAAAAGTTTCATATCCTTTTTAAAGTCAAATAATTATCCACCATCATGTAATTTTTTTGTTAGATGGACAGTACAAAGATGAAAGAAAATTTTATAGATAACATTACACTTCACAGCCGACTGAAGCAGGTGTTAGAAATGCAGATTAAGTATACTGACTAAAGACTATATAAATTTGAAGTGAAAATGCCACTGGTCTACTTGCAATGCCATGCACATGTCAAGTTTCAGAAAGTTAAATTATTGATTTTATTGTGTGAGAGAGTGCAGCAGTTGAAGAAGGTCCTTTTGCATTTATGATCTTCCCCTCTTCATCCCCCCGTAATTTTTTTAACAGTGCATGATGAGCAGCCAACAGAATTTGCTTCATTGCGGAAGTTTTGCTGTGGAAAGACAGTGCAGATAGATAGATAATAGAAGTTTATTTGCCGGTGAGGTGTTTTACAGAAACCTGTAGTGCAAACACACAGTTGTGGATAAATACAATTTCCATAAATGAAGGAGACTGAATGTTAGTAGTGTTGCTGTACAAATTGGCAGCCACTGGGAAATTTCTGGTTGATCCACACTCGTGTGGAAGTGGTCTAAGGTGTTAATTGACAGCTCATTTTTTTTGAACTTCGTAGGCTTTGTGTTTGCATTATGCTTCATGACACACAGGTGCCTTGCTTGTGTGGGTGATGTGAAGCTTGTTAGGATTTTCATGGGAAAGCACTGCAAGAGAGGTGAGGGTGTTTTCTTCCAGCAACTTGGTAACCTCCTAATAAACTGTACTAGCCTGTGAATTTAATTTTGTCATGACTTACCAGGTGCCTGGAGCTAGTAATCAATCTGTAGGAGGTCTAATTCTCAGATAAATTAGAATTGGAAGTGGATTGGGAGATGGAATCTCTTAAAGAAGGTGAGAAGCAGTACAGCGGCCCTTGCTCCATGTGGGGGACAGTCAATTTTCTTCTCACTCTGGACTGATATTAGAAGAGGACAGTAGGATCCCCACAATAGCCTAACATCTGGCTAGCAAGGGAGGCCATGACAGGATCATGGCATTGTCCTCCATCACCTATAGTGTCTGCAAGGAAAGGATTTTTTTGAAGTAAGTAGTCCCTAGATCTGCTAATTCTAAAGGTATATTGTCATGAAAGAACTGGTTTGTGGGATTTTTGGTGGCTTTATTTGTTAGATTTTTTTAAGTAGTCAGTGGTTTGTCCATCAGCTCATGGAGTGTGCTGTTTGCATTGGCAGCAGTTCTGCTCTGACTGGAAGAGCAAGTCTGTAGTATGTAAATATTGTGTATATGGTTGAGAAAGCTTGTCATAACGAGCAGAACAGATTCAAGTGCCTGTGCAATTCTTTCTGGAAGGTAGGCAGCATGCAGCTGGCAAATCAGTCATTTGAAATTTGGAAAGGTTATAAATGGTTTTAAGTATTTTGCATCTATCTGCTTTATTTCTTCCCATAAGAGGAACAAACAAATCCCAGATGTTTCGCTGTTCTCTATGCACCTCTACCCGTAGGCACCTAGCCTTAGCTCTATCTCTCATGTCTGATAACTGTTCCTGCAGTGACAGTCTTTATATCTTTTCCTGTGTTACAGAGCTGAGCTCCCTAGAGTGGGTGCAAAATCATATGAAGTTGTATAAAGTCCTCAGAAAGGCCACTTTGTGTGTTCATAATAGAGATCATGCACTCTAATAAAATAGCAAAATAACAATATAAATGTTACTTTAGCCTTCACTTGTGTATAGCATTTCAGTAGGATTTTTCTGGTCATTGACTTTGGGAAACAGCTTCTAGCCATATTCCTTATTTTGCAGGCCAATTAAAGCAGAGCAGAAGACTACAGATAGTTCATTTTACAGACTGTGCAGGGTTCCCCACAAAGAACTGTTACATGAATTCATGTGTATTAATATTGGTTTCCACATTTTTCATAGGTAGGTAAAATACAAGTTAAGAGCGTCACTGTAACACAAACAGCTTTCAGAATGAAACCTAGGTGAAGCCTAATATTTGTAGAGCACTGCTTTACTGCTCAGTTTAGCCACTCCATTAAAGTACAAGTTGGGTTTTACTCTAGTCGTTGTTGTTCCCTCCTAGTTAGAGTGTGGGCTTCCCAGCAAAGCTGGCCTATCTGTTATTTTGTCTCCTAGTTCCAAAATTCCATTGATGTGGATAAGTATTTAAGCTCGAGAACTAAAATAGGATTTTGTCATTACTATCTCAGTTTGCTTATCCTGAAGCAGAGTTAGTGGGGGGCTGCTTCTCCCCCCGTTCATAAAGATCTGTCAAAATGGGATACGTCACTCCAAAGACATTTGGAAAAATATATATTATCGGAGTCTTGCTGCATCAAGCTGTGGCATAATTATTGCACTCTAAATGCTTGCAATGCATTTTTTTTTTGTTTCTCAATCTGATTTCTCTTAACTCTTGGGATTAAAATTGTTATGCTAATTCAGACAACAGCAGTGTCCAGTGGCAGCTGAACTTGTATTGAGAGCAACTCGAGCCAGTGTTATCAAATAATATACAGAAAATTGTCACCTGTAATACATGAGAGGAAGTATAATGTGTTTTATCTGCTGTTTGGATTATTTTGAAAGCTATTAAAAACCCTCTACAGCCTCTTCCAGGTAATGATTTTGCTTTCTTTTAAGGTCAGAAAAGACCATCGCTGATAGAAAAAACACTATGATCTTATCAGTCTGTTTCATAAAGCTGCTCAAGGACCCTTGATTAGAATGATACAGATTAAGATTTCTAGGCGTATCTTTTGCCACAGTGGAAGATGCTGTCTCTACGCTGTCCAGATAATTTTTTTTCTTTTGCTATATACATTGTGAATGGATTTCTTAAAGCCCTGTCAGAGCAAGAGTTTCTTCCTCTTTGGAGAACTAGCAAGAGGGAGATCCAGCAGTCATCAGAGTTCAGCTGAGCACTGACACATCCAAGCAGATTAAAAAGATGTTTGTGGCAGAGAAGAGGGAGGTCTAAATTAAAATCATAGAATCATAGAATGGCCTAGGCTGGAAGGGACCTCAGAGATCATCTAGTCCAACCTCCCCGTTTTGGGCAGGGACGCCACCTTTCGACTAGACCTGGCAACACATGGGGACCGAGTGGGAATGATATATTGGAGAAGCATCAATGAGAGAGGGTCAGCAGATCTGTGGGGAATCCTTGGATTGCGCTGGCTTCAGTGCAGAAGAAGGAAGAATGGCAAGTTCTGGGACACATTGGGCTGGGATTACCTTGAGGCAGCCCCTGCCTGGGATCAGCAGGAGGGTGCACACACCACAGCTGTCCTGAGCATTCTGTCTGCACGATTGCCATACATCCTCTGCCTATCTATGGTCCCCATGGTTTCTTCTTGACATCAGGAATACTGGGAGGCATCATCCAAGTAATCATGAGAGAGCTGACACTAACATGACATTTTTAAGCTGAGATGGGAACATAGCTCTTTAGGGTGTTAACATCAAGTAAAAGCTGCTATAGTGCTAAACTTTTGAATTAGATTTTCTGGACTGATTCTGTTACAAATATCCCAATAAAAGAATAATTGTCTTATGACATTGTATGGTAAAGTTCTTGTACTGAACTTGCAAGGAGTTTAGTTTTCATGAATAATCAGGGAGTAGTCTTGTAGACCCTTTGGATGCTATTCTTCAGGTTTTACTGGAAATATCTTAAATCATAGGAAGAAGCTAATCAGCGTGCCTTGTGCTGTTAAGATTCTTTCTAACCACCTGTATATTCATTGACTGAGATATTATTTCAATGGTGAATTAGCAAATTAAAGAAATACTTTGAGGTATTTTCTTTCCTTTTTTTTTTTTTAAGTACTGCATTACATTCTCTAGTGCCTGAGCTTTATAATGGCATTTTGATCCTTCTGACACTTGGGAACTGAGGTGTCCGTTGAGTTGCGGATGCCTAGCATGGTGAAGGTGCCATGAGGCTGTGTTAAAAACATGTGGACAGAAATGCTTAAGGTTTTTTGTTTGTTTGTTTTAAAATGGTATTCTGAGAATTAGAGTTTGGTTATGAAAGGAAGGTTTCTCTTGCCTAATTGTTTTGAACTCTGTTTAAACTTACTTCCCTTCTAGAACAAAACCGTGGAAAATTTTAACACTAAATGAGAACACAAACATACACTTCTTACAGTGTAAATGTGCCCATACCTAGAGTTACCTTAAATTAGCTATTGCACAAATGCCTGAATTTAGTCTGTCTTGCACAAATATCACAAGCGTCTCAAAAGGATGTGTTTCTTCGGTGCTTACTATTGGCGTGTGCAAAAGGGGATTTTTGCGCTGCAATCTAGAAGTCGTGCAGGTAACTGTTTTACATACAGAGCTTTATGGATTTGCTCTTAAGGGGATTTGAGTCAAGCATA
This sequence comes from Apaloderma vittatum, assembly GCF_000703405.1. Lineage (NCBI taxonomy): Eukaryota > Metazoa > Chordata > Aves > Trogoniformes > Trogonidae > Apaloderma > Apaloderma vittatum. The sequence continues at coordinate 90,169 of NW_009710749.1, read as the reverse complement.
CAGCTTTATCTGCTTAGGCCATTATCTCATACAGTATCTGTGCTTGCAATAGCATCTTGCATAGACAGCACTAATATCAGGAGCTGGCTTGCTGACTTCTCATCCAATTTTATAATGTGTCGAACACCACTGTACAAGCATGAGCAATAGAACTGGGGAGAGAAGAAACCTTTTCAGCTTAATTCTTATGTCACTATCTTTTTAGAACTTGGGATTTTTTTTTATTAAAAATGCTCAAGAGGTTTTATTGTGTAAATTACAGGAGAAACAGTCCTGGAGTCCTTAAAAAAGAACCATTCTTTTCCTCTGCATCATGATAAATGTAGCAATTGTGTGTGTATACCAGAACAGATCATATTGAACATCCCCTGAGCTCCGTTTGCAGACAAGTCCTATCTCCACCATGACAAAATTCCCATAAGAGTTTAAATTATTAATGCCTTGGAATCTTTCAGCAGATATGTTCAGTGTTATTGATGGCAAACTTTATCCCTTTATTCCTAAGACACATAATGAAATAGGGAGTCCCTCAAATAACTGCATTTTGTGTTTAGGCTAATTTTGTAAAGGCCAGTGGGCTTTGCCTTAATGTGTGTAAATACAATTTTTCTCTTTTACAGTAGATTGTGTGGTAGATAGGAGTGAGACTGATTTGGCACTAATTTATGAATCCTTCTAGCATTCTCTCTGTGCTGCACCCTGTGTGGGCAAGATGTTCTAATTACACTTTATATAATGAGAGCTTTTAATGACAATTACTGATTGTAGTTACGAATGTTTAGGGACCATTTTTTCTAGCTTAAGATGATGTATTGACTTTTACAAGAGAAGACTTTTATTTTCACTTTATGCAATATCTCTTCTTCCTGCCCCCAGCCTTCACAACTGATGGGCTGAATGGTGAAGCTGCTGAAGTATAGCCACCGAGAATTATTGTTCAGTTAATTTAACTTCAGGAGATACAATTTTTCACTGTTTTTTATTTCTGAATTCAAATCTGTGGATTCACCTGCACTTTTTTTGATAGCAGTTTAGTATTTGTAGTGATGTTATACAAGTTGCATTTGTTTTGTATAACAAGATAAAACTCTGCACTAAGTATGCTACCGCCATGTTAAGCAAAAACATTTCCAAAAGCTTCATTTTCTCTTAATGCACTGGTATAAATGACGTTTTAATACAAGACTGTCAATTTTTAATAGGAGTAGGTTTAATCTTTGTTCTAGTTTTCAGTTAGATTAATTGTAGTGGAAAACAGTGAGTCCACTCACAGTCCCAGATTGTGAAGTTGGTTTGCATAGAGCCCGCTTGCTTTTTCTAAGTAAGACTGTGCGTGTACTTCCCTTTGATTGTTGTCTTTTAATATAAATACAGATTTGGGCAGCTTCCAGTTTCGTGGTCACTTGAGAAAGTGAGCTGTCAATAATTGAAAGATCAGTTTAACGATTGTGAGAAAGAGACAGTTTAAAGGATTATTTTTTTCACTTTCATTTACTGACTTTTGGGTGTTTTGGGGCTAGCTATCTTTGCTTTGGTTCCTGCTGCTGGCAGTCTTGTATTAGTACGGGAAGTGAAGCCTTCTTGTAATTTCAGGGAAGCAAAGGAAGAAAGAATGGGAATTGCATGTTCTTCATAGCAGCGCTTAGGGCTGTTCATTCCCAGACGTGGCAGCTTGCTGCACTTTCCAGTGTCCTAACACAACTAGCAGTGAGACTGGACTGGAAGACGGACCTGGTCTGAGTATTTAAATAACCGATTCTGTGTTTGTTGTGACTTTCATGTGCTTTGTTCTGTTTTAAATGCTGACCATGGTGATAGTCTCGTTTATCATAGAGCTGTCTTAAGTGAGAAAAGGGTGTTGCAGGATGTGGGAGCAGAAGTAAAATGTTAAATGGAAAACAAGAGAGAATTGAAGCTTCTGGAATTGATATATAGCTGAAGACAGCACTTAGATAATTGAACCATAAGAGAGATTGTCTGTATACTACTTTATTTCTGTGAACTATAAACCCTGAGGCCTTAAGTCTGCTCTCAGTTCTTTACTAATAATATTTATATGTACTTCATATTCATTTGTTAATTCTATTAACGTGGTAACGAAAGGCTTGCATGAAGTCAGTTCAAGTCTTCAGTAGGAATCAACTCATACTGTGTAGTATGGTTTTTAGAAGGAGTTTATGAAATCAGAAGCTTATTTTGTCATTCTGTTAGCATAGTGTGTCATTGCCTTCTCAAACTATCGAGCGTATGCAGATACTTTATGACTGAAATATTGCAGAGGTTGATGTCTGCTGTTTGAGTTCATACTGTTGGACCTACTTGGACAACCAGAAGTGCCTATAAAATAGCTGATACAAACAACCTAGTTAAACATAAGACAACAATCATCTCCTAGGACCAGTAATAGGAAGCAAAAATCCTACTTAGGAATTTTGGCATTGGTTCTTAAATACTTGTGTGACTGGAACACAGAGTGCATTGTGTTTTGCTGTATAGGCTGATTGACCTGTGCCTATGACTGAAATGGAAGAGTTTTGAGTTGCAATTACCATGGGCAGCCACCAGCCTGCTGTGATTGAATCCCACAGACTGACATACTCCATGGTGTATGATTAGTTTTGCTTCCTAGCAGAGGACCTCTCAGTTACACGTTAGATTATGCTTGATCTTCTTCTTGAGTAAAGAGAACCTGACCCCCCAGGGTATGGAGCCAGGATCTGAGACCAGAGATGAACAATATTTGGATGCTAAAGAAGATGCTGAAGAAGAATGTGAGTGGCACACACAAAGTCAAGTGCTGGAAGGCACAGCAGCTTAAGAACTGTCTGTGAAAAGTGAGCTTCCAGTTTCTGTTTTCCAGTAAAACTCGCCGTTAGTAGAAATTGCAAGAATCTCACATAAAACTAAGATTATCAACAGCTTGCTCTTGGAAAAGAGCAAGCAGGCTTAGCCTCTGATTTCAAACTGGAAATGCAGCCTGAGAGATCTTCCTCACAAGGATTTTGGCCCAGGCTTAGGCAACCTACTTTTTACATTGATTATTCTAGTCCCTCTCACACACGCTCCTCTCATCTAGTGATGAGTTGAGACTTTAATTTTCTAATTACCCTTAGCAGGAGCCACTTGTCAGGAAAGCAAAGAATCATGGACTTCAGAAAATTAATTTCTTATTCACAAGTCTTAGGCAACAAGAAAGTTACACCTGGAAAACCACAGACTCCAGTTCCTTTTTTCTTCCAGCACTGCTTCTGAGAGTCTTGAGTTTGTGCCAAGCAAGTGGATCGTGAATTGAAGTTCTCTCCACAATCATCTCTAATGCACAGGCAAAAAAGTGTATCACAAGGACTACAGAACTACTGTGAGAGTTATTGTGTCTGACAACATAATATGTGGAAGAAAATTTATTTTCGATGCATATACACTTGAATTACTTTTTTCTTGGTTAATGGAAGTTTTTCCCCATAAGGAGGACTGAAAATATGTCTGAAAGGGTAAAACTGGGTGTGAAAAGCATGCAAGGTTTTACTATGTGGCCAGAGAGAAACACTTCGAAATAAGTCACAAGTGAAGTTAGTAAACTTACCTTCTGCAAATGACATCTTGTCTCATGTCTTCTCTACGGAGCTGTCAACCCTTTTACTGTAACTGTGGAGTGATAGAAGCTGCTTCTGTCTAACTGAGATAGGGTAGCCTTTTCAGGAAACAGATTGGCTACCAGGTTTGAGCTTATATCCTTTGCTTGTCAGTATAATTGTAGGCTGTTAGGTCAGAGGCTGTTAGTTTTTATGGTATCTGCCACAGTATCTTTCTGCAGAGTCCTGCAGGAGACTTGAGTGGTGCAAGTTTTATTTTGTACAGTCCAGAACAATGACAAAATGCCTCAGAGGGGGTTATTTTTTGGGATGCTTTGGATAGAGTTTCTGTAGCAAGTCAAACCAGAGTCACTTAGCCATTAATTTGAGATCATTAGGAATGCAATGATTTTGATAGATGAATGGAAGTACAAAAGTGAAAGAAACATCAAATAGGTTAAAAAATAACTTGATCTTTTAAAAGAAATGCTGTGATTTGGGAGCTAATCTTGTCTGGAGAAGTATGAGGGCAGGAGAGTGGGTTCTAAAGTGGCTTAAAATGTGCATTAGGCAGTTTTGTGTGTTTCGGTGATGACATCCCAGCTCTTCACAGTTAGCTGCTGATGCCTGGCAGCATTGAAGAACACTAAACGTCTTTGCTTTCCTGCTTTGCCTGCTCTGCTGCAATGCGCTTCGAATGCTGCAGTTGTGTGGGAGTATACTACGTATTTCAAATAAGGGCTATCTTTTCCTAAATGTCTTTACTGGTTCACTTCAAATTACCCTGGGTTTGAGGGTTCTTTTGGTAGGTAGAGGTGGGGTGTTCAGAATGATAAATATTCCTGTCTGGTGACTGTCAGGTTTTTTCTACAGCCACTTTTTTTTTTAACAGTCTTTCAAAAGGGAAGTGTGATCCAGCAAAACAAGAGATTTATTTATTTTTTAATCTGAGGTGCAATTCCTCACTGACTTCTCTGGTGACAAAGGCAATTTAAGAGGTGACAGCCCTGCTTTCTGCTCCTCTCATGCTGCAAAAAAAAAAAAGGTGCCAACATTTTGGTTTCTTGGGCCGTGTTTTAGACCAGTATGGCGAAATGAACTGAGTTGAAAAACAAAAACCTGAGTTTTATTTCCCAGACTTGAATCATTTCCGTGATCCATTTTAGAAATGGTCTCATCTTTATGCCTGAGAAAGTGCAGATGCTTAACTGAGGCCAAAGGAGAGGAGGATAAGGATAACAATTAGACAACTTTGCTAGAGGAAACTGAAGTGAAGCTGTGCCCTGTGTATACCTAAAAGTTAGAATTCTGCCCTGATGAAAATCAATGGGAAAAGGCTGTTCTGGTGCCAAAGTGCAAGATCTTTTTAATTACTGTTTTGCTAGCAGAAGGGCTAGGAGAGATTGCTTCTTTGATGGTGTATTTGTGAGGTTTTAGTTTTTTATTTTGTTTTGTGGGTTTGGCTCTTTTTTTTTTTTTAGTGTATTTTGAATTTTATCTTATGAAGTACTGAAGTGGTCCAAGCTATAGCCCAGAAAAAAAAACAAACAAGCATGCTTCACATCACTCTCTTACTGCTCTTAATGACCTTATATTGAATTTATTGCCCTCTGCACCTACCTGAACGGAGGTTGTAGCAAGGTTGGTGTTGGTCTCTTCTCCCAAGTAACAAGTGATGAGAAATGGCCTCAAGTTACACCAGGGAAGGTTTAGATTGGACATTATGGAAAATTTCTTCGCTGAAAGAGTTGTCAAGCATTGGAACAGTCTGTCCAGGGAAGTGGTGGAGTCACTATCCCTGGAGGTATTTGAGACGTGTAGATGTGGTACCTGGGGACATGGTTTAGTGATGCACTTCACAGTGTTAGGTTCACAGTTGGACTTGATGATCTTAGAGTTATTTTCCAACTGAAATAATTCTATGATATTTCATTCCAGTCTTGAGATCTGAGTGTGGCTAGAAAAGTGGAAATGCTATAAACACGGACGCTCACTCTTATACAATGTCTGAGAATTCCAGGGATTCCCTCCCAGGACCACATTACAAATCATGCACACAATATTCTGTCTTTCCATAACTAGAATGAATATCTTCCCAGCTGGAGAAATGTTACTGCTTTCAAACTGCTTCTACTTGAATGGAACATCTGCAAATATTTTTAACGTAAGGTTATATGAAATCACTTCTCGAATGCTAACGTTAGAAGTTGAGATACAAGGTAGTACCAAATGGCGATATAAATATAAGTAACACAATGTATTGTGAACACTGCTGCTTTTTTTTTTTTTAAGTTAAGATCTTGCAGTTGCTTTTTTTAATGTCTGTGGGAGAGGTCACACAGTTTCATAGTGAAGTTAAGACTTGCTAATGTTTCTGAGGGGATTGGATATTACAGGAAAGAGTCTGGAAAAAAAACTGCTAGAGTACCAGATCAGATGGAGCCTGAACTCTTCTGGCTTTTGTGCAAGAAATCAAAGGAGAAATGCCCTTTGTGAGCACCAGTGTTGTATCGGTGGAGTGTGGGCTCCACTGCTTGCCTGTCTTTGCTGCTTGATGAAGCAAAGTGGGATGATCTTCAGTTCTCATTTATTTATGGCAAGTCTTCTTATCCCGCCCAAAAGGTGAATAAATATCAGTTGTTGCTGAGAATCATGACGTGCATATGATGCAGATGGAGTGTTCTTTGTTTCTCTTTCTAGTAACCAGCCTTTTATCAAATGGCAGCTTTTACCTTCCTAGCACTCAAGCAATGACATTCAGCACAAAAATAATGCATACTTAGCATTTCTCCTTAATCCATCATCTTTGGATGCACAATTTTATGTTGAATGCTTTGAATGCTCTGGGTGTGCACTTTGCAAAGTCTCGTCTCCTGCTAGTTTTCAGTATCTCGTTCTTGAACTCACTATATAAATATCTACTGAATTCATTCTGTTCCTGAGCACATGAACAGATAGGTGAGCTTGTTCACTTCATGCCATTACAGTTAAGTTCTTTGACTCTTTAGGGATTTCTGTTAAAAATTCAGTTAAAGAAAAAAAAAAGGAAAAAGGCAACCAAACCAGACACCCCACCCCCCCCAATATATCTATCTGTCTCTTGGCTTTCTTTTCTGTCCTCTGGGATTTTTTTAATGTATATCTCATAAGCCAGGTTATAGACTTTTGGAGAAAGAAACTGGCCGATAGATACATACAGTTTACTACACGTTGGGTTGTCTAACCATTTAGTGCTACTGTAAAAAAATAATGCAAATAATTCTGCTCTAGTGCTGAGAGTCCCCTGTTAATTTGTAGGTAAGCTCTTATATCTTCTTTTTTTATGCTTTTGTTTCTCCTGTATGTGTGTATGAAGGTTGCATACAGATGAAATAAGAGACTGATTAACTGGCAGTGTAGAAAAATCAGTGAAACCAGCCACTCTGGCTGTGACAACCATGTGCATACTAAACTGAACTAAAAGGAGAGGTGCTCTTTAGTCTGTTTCAGTCAGAGGAGCCTAATATATTGTCCATAGCTGTGCAAGTTATTAAACATAATTTGTACTTCAGGTTTTTTTTAAAGAGTTTATTGTATTTCCTTTAAAGAGAAGCTGTTGGTGCCTTGGTGGAAAAAGGAGAATTTATCTTTTCACTGTATCATTAGCTATTTTGAGATTGTGCCTTTTTTTTTTTTCCTTCCCTAAACTACTTGGATAATATTCCTTTCTGGCATTTTTTTGCACAGATAATATTTGAGGTTAAGAGAGAGTGTGTTAAAATTGCATACAAGAGCAGCATTTAAGAAACCTCATTCATTCCTTTAATTAACGTTCAGCTGCCTGTGTTCTCTCCACATACAATCAAAGCAACATTTAAGAAAATACCGTGTTAAAATATGCCATTTCATAGAGGAAAGACAAAGAGAGTTTGCCAGGGCAAAGGGCAAGGTCATCAATTTGTATTCACTGAATGTGACATATATTGCATAAAGAGGATTTGATCAAACCTTTCTTAATGTACTTTGTTCAAGAGGTTGAAAGGAATACTGCTGTAATTGTCTACACTGTATTGGCATAAGAACAGATGGCTACTAGAAAACTCTTCACATGTTTTCTCTTCAAATGATTGCAAGTATGTGATAAGTGAAATCCTGTTTTCGGATGGGATTGCATTTATGTCAGTAAGAAAAATGTGAGTACATCCATTTAGTGAATTTCCCCTAATCCAGATGCACTAATGTAGAATTAATTGATACAATAATTCATGCACTGGGTTGGTTTGTTGTGTTTTTTTTTTCTTAAAAAAAAGTTATTACTGTCCTTAATTTTGATACTGAGCATGCCCTAAGATGGGGCTAAACAAATAAAACATACACTTGGCTGTGTTCTATGTATCTACTTTATCATGCATGGTCATACATTTTCAATCAAGTAAGGCACTTTTTATCATGCCTGATTCACAATGCCATTTTTGAGAATTATGGCGCTTCATATTTCTTGCCTTGTATATACCCATTAACTGGTTAACTAACTTTTCAGACAGATTCAGCAACAGAACAAGATTTTGGATTTACTGATGAATTTTCTTTTTTGAAGTTTTCCATACTTTAGTCAATGAATGCATTTGCATTTACTGTGTGTGTGTGTCCTGGTCATCTGTGATTCTCTAGTATTTGCTTTGCTAGAAAACCTTCCCCCATTGAATAGCTTTTTATTCCACTGGGTATCAGATTTTGTTCAACAACTTATTTTTATCTCTCCTCTTTGTCCAAAAGAATAAGTATCATGTTGGAGGAAAATCTGATGCATTTTGCTAACAGATCTGTAATACCGAAGCGCATAATTTGGCAAGAGCTTGGGGCTATTCTCCTAGCTGTTGGACATTTTACATCCCTCAGCCACCAGCAGTACATCTTGATTCATTAGAAAAGTGTGAATGGGTAGGCTTTGTTTTCTCTATAGCCTGGAAATGTTTGCTGGGAAAGAGCAGTGGCCGTTGTGGTGTCTGAGCTGTCTGTGTAGGATGCTGATGCCGTGTTCTGAGGCAGCAGGTCGGCAGAAAGCATCTGATTGCTAACAGAGATGACACATCTCAAATCGTATTCAGACTGACTGTGTGGTCTTGGGGGTTGTAGCTGCAGGTGTGTTCACCGAGGCTTGTACCATGCAGGTATTTATTTCTAGATTCCTTGCCTGAGTTACTCAGAAGATAACTTCAGTAGAAAGGGAGTTTTTGTGTCACTTTGGCCTTTTAGCCTGTTCTTTGTACTCACTCTTCTTTCACAGCTCTGTGCAGATTATTAGGGAGCTTTCTGTTGGATCCATTATTCTTCAAAGACTTAATTAAATTGTACAGTGTAATTAATGTGTCTTAATTTCTAAAATTCTCCTAGCAGTAGATAATCAAACAACAGAGAGGTTCTGTGGTTGTTTGGTTGTATTACGAGTCTGTGTGGAAACAGAAAGTGTATTCTTTTGATGAAAATAATTTTATACGTGTATGGATGAGACTGTATTGCAGCAAACATAAAATTTGCCATACTGGGACTGACCTAATATTCTTTCTCTGTCGGTAGCAAAGAGCATATATTTAGGAAACAGTGTATTTATAAAATATAAAATTCAAGACATTCTTATATGACACATTCCCATGAAGTTCTCATGCTCTCCAGCTCTGTATTTCCTAAGATATTTATATTTTCTGCATATGCAATAAATTTCATCTTCCATAAGCTTATCTCGTTTTCTCTTCAACCCACATACATGTAAAGCTTAAATGGTTTAAGGCAAGAAATGCCTGGAATGAGTGTTCAGTTAGGTTTAACCAGGGAGTTCTGCCCTTCCTCTGTATGTTGACTGTGCTTACTAGCTACTACTTTGGGTATTTTATAGAAATAGTAGGTCATTGGTATTTTAGTGGCTCATACATCAAGCAGACAGCATCTCTTTTCAATGTAAGCATCCAAAAATAAAAAGATACTACACACAGGAACAAGGCACAGCTTTAATATCTGCTTTGAGATGGGCATCAGAAAAACTTGTGTTTGTTGGCTGCTCAATTAGGACTGTCATTCTCTGAGAAGATCTACAGGAGATTGGTCCAAAATTTTGTTTTTGAGGTAAGGAATGGATTGGAACTGTTTGGGCAAATGCTTTTATATGTACCATGTTCTTCCTCTGCTTTTCCCCTTTGTTGCTTTAAATATATCCCTTCTGATAATTACAGCCGTATATTTTGATTTTGCAAGCAAAACTTTTGTGCAAAACAGTATGTTTCAGTAGTCAAAGCATGTAATTTCAATTATCCCTTAAAAAAAAGTCACAAGGTGCTTGTATGTGCCTATAGAAATGCCTGTGTGCACTATTTGACAGGTTTATCTCATAAGGTTAAAAATATGTGAGGGGTTGCTTTTGTTTTTTAATGAAGCTATTGATAGAAAATGGGAATACAAATGTAACAAAGAATAACTAAACAAGCTCTTTGAATTTCACTTCACAACAGACATCAAAGAAAAATGCTATGCCACCTGTTAACATGGTATGAAAGGTTAGCAAGTGTGTATTGTGCTCTACTAAATTATTTTGCTCTTTTAAATCAAGGTTAACTAGTTCCAAGATGGTTTTGTTTCAATAGATGAATCCTCTTTTAATTGCATTATTTCTTACTGTTGAGATGGAAGATGCCTTTCAATGTCATGCTCATTTAGTCTTTCTGGGATGCTATAAATGAGCTGAGAGAATAGGGTTTTTGTTGTTTGTTTGGTTGTGAGTTTTTTTTTTAAAATCTAGCAGTCAAATAAGAAGCAATAAGAAATAATTAAGCCCAATGCTTATTAAGAATAATTGCTGATTCTTTCGGTGCGTGCTCACTATTTTGAGCATGTTTGTGCTAACAGGACTCAAATACTTTCTGTGATCTGTAGAAGGGGAAAAAGAGGATGACTCATGAAATACCTCACGCCAACGTAGAATGGGCAGACTATAGGAGCTTTTAGTTCAAATACTACTGTTTTTATCAGCATATTTCCCTTGTATCACTGTGTTGTCAACTCAATTTTCTGAACATTATGTTGGAGCTTGAAAGCCTGAATGTAAGCAAACATATGACAGAGTACTCCACCAAGGAAGAAAGCTTTTCAGTTGTTTGTTGGTGTTGGTTGGCTCGGAGTACGGATGTGTAATTCTGAGATATTTAGAGGTTAAGGGAAGACTGTCACTGACAGGCAGTGCCAAGCTCAGGAAACATGGACAAACACCATGGTATGATACTAGCAGAGCATTTTGATTCAGAAGAACAGGTAGTTCACACACGTGCAGTCAGGTTAAGAACATCAGGATGAGGGGATGCCCAAGGTTCAGCAAAGGGTGAGTCTTATTTTCCGAAGACTGGGTAGGACTAAAACTCCCTCTTGTTGCTGACACACTCGTGTCTGAACACATACTCTAGATACCACTTTCTGGTATCTGCAGACAGGGATTCATGACAGCTGAGAGTAAGTTGTTCAGCTTGTACAGGCCAAATACAAATGAAAGTGAACTTTGCATGTGAAAGACTCATGTTTCTTTCCTTTTTCATTCCTGAACAAGGCAAAGTTGTGCCAGTTTGCCCATCCATACTTTCATCATCTGTCTGAAGTGGAATGTATTTGCAAAGCACACTGCAATAAAGATAAGCTTATTTCTCTCTTCTTGCACCTGAAATCCACGTGAGTAAATCTCTAATGCAAACCTGAGCTGCAGAAGCTGAGGAATAGCAGCCTCTCCTAAGCAGCATGTCAAGATAAGCTAGTAAACTAAACCTGAACTTCTTTCTGTGGCCACACTTGACAGTACAGAAGAGAAAGCAAAGTGTGCCTAGAAGCATGCAAAGAAAATACAGCTTCTGCTTGCAAATTTAAATTACTTACTTTCCATACTGTTGTCTGTGTCAAACCCCTAAATTTATGTTGTTATTCAAGATACATTAATGGGATAATGAAAAGTTCGATTACTCGTATTTATACTGAGTCTGCAAAGCTTACTACTGTTTTCCTCCTTAGTCCTGTATAATTTTAAGGTAGCAACACAGTGAGTTGAATCCTGACTTGACCTTACGTGCCTCGCTGTTCAGCTCAGTGGTTTCCCTGTAGAAACAGAAACTGACACTGCCTTGCTTGAATTTTCTTCAATCAATATGAGTATGGCACAATACAAATTATACAGTAGAATACTGTTAAAGAAAAGCTTATCTGTTGATACAGATGGCTAGAGAAGCAGGTTTTTATCTAAGAGCTTTCAAAGTATTCTTTACCAGTGAAATAGGACCCCATGGAAGGAATTGTGTGTTTTGGTACTTTTTTAGATACAGACATTCTTTTCAGCTAGTTTTAGCAGTGTGTAATTTCTATGTATAAAAGTTTGTAAGGTAAATGACCACTACTGAACATCTAAAATGTAGCTATATAAAAATATTTCTGCATATGTTTCTGTAACTTTTAAAGCAAACCCTCAGAGGTTATGCATTGTGCAAGTCTACAGCAGCAAAACTGTTAATTTGCCTGACTAGAAATATTAACCATACTATATCAAATAACTGCCAGGAACAATTCCCCACCATTCCCTGTGACTTCATTTTAATTGATTTTTTTTTTTTTTTTAACTTCCAGCTTCTGAGATTTCGTTTACCCTGACAGAATGTTTATTAAACGTGTAAAAAGAAAATTGTTTTGTAAATTGTTTCTGAGAGTGTTTTCTATCTTCCATAAATTGGTGGCTTGTTTAACATTTTCTATCTACCTTTGTTTTCCACCCATTTGCTCTGCCTCATTTGTTTCCTTATTGGATTTGGTGATTTTAAATACTGATCAGCTGCTGGTCTGATCAGCTGTGCATATTGCTTTCTTTTAAACATTGTTCATATACACCCTGAGGACAGAGTTCCATATACAGTTATAAACAGAGCGAGGGGTGTGTTTGGTGGTACCATTTGATCTGTTTTGCGGAGGATGGTGAGCTCAACAATGAACGTTTGTGAAAACTCACCATTGAAATAGATGTCTGTGTTCTAGCAGAAATAAATGACGCGGAACAGTCCAAAAGGACTGTCGGTTCATTGCTTTATGTTGCAGAGCTGTCTGTAGTTTGTGTTCAGGCCTCTGATGCTAAACAGAATATTGATAATGCTTTCACAAAGATTATTTTTTCTGGCTTGTTCTCTTTTTTTTTTTTTTTTAAGATACTGTATATATTCAATCATAATAGTGTACAATGTCATGTATTGCTGTGAAGATACAGGAAGGAACATGGAAGTAACATATAAATCTAAATTATTATTTTCTCTTGGACAAGCAGAGATAACTTGTGCGAGTGTAATACTACTATTAAATGCTATCTCTGAATGATTTGAACAAATCAGGACAGTAAAGGAGATCTTGTCAGGATTTAGACTGTACTTAATTGAAATACCAGTCTGTTTGCTGGGACATATCGTAATATTTTATTTCTGCTTGAAACAATTACTTCTGAGTAGCCAAATCCTATGAAATCACTGGAAGCTTAACTGGAACAAAAGACATCTTAAAAGCTGGTGTTCTGTACAGCCTCAATCATGGGAACTGTGGTGAATTCAAAACTTTCGGTAGACTGATATAGTTGGTGACAGGGATAACTTGAGCACACCATGGTTCAGATTCAATCCTATTCTGAATCCGTTGGAATCAGTATATTTACAGTGGTGCAAAGCTGGAATATCACAACAGTGAAATACACGTGTTTATTTTTTTGCCCGTCACTATGTATGAATGGTGTCTACTGACTCCAGTGACAACCTGGAATAGTAATTCCAGGGCTGCATTTGTTTTTTAATTGTTTATCTCTTTGTTGTTGTCTTGGGGACAGTAATGCTGGTCTGATAACATAAGTTCTTTTGCTGTCAAGATTTCAAGGGTACTTCTTGATACACTGAGACTTTCTGCACACATTTGCAGGATGTGATATGATATTAGTTCAGGAATACAGTTGTTACTTTAAGTATGCGTTAGTAACTTTCTGTATGCTCAGCAAAGTCAAGGTAGGTAAAACTTTTCAAAGTATCTAGTTTGATTTCGAGGAGAGTCTCACTCTTAAGCCTCATTCTGTCTTTATTTTTTTGGAAATGCTTCTAGGTGCCTCTGTCTGTTCTTAGTGAACTAAGTAGCTTCAAAAAATCCTTCTGGTCAGAGTTATTTATCTAAGTCATTTGATTCCTGATAGTCTAAGGAGATAGTTGCTGTCATGATGAGTGTAATTTTGCTTCATTTTGAAGTGCTTGGGTCTGTGACACGTTTTCAAAGCCATTTGCTGGCTCTTGCTTCAAACTGCTGCTGATTGGGTTTTTTAATTATTATTAGTTCTGTAATGTTAAAACAGGTACCAGAACGCAATACCCATTCTTAGGTAAAGATGTCTCACTGGATGAGATGAGTGCTCATCGCTGTGTGTAGAAAGTAAACACAGAGGTGCTCTTCTCGGCCAAGAGCAGCAGCAGCTGTGGGCCTGAAGAGTAGAGGAATATTAGGCACCTCTGTCATTTTATTGATGTGTTATTTAACAGCTACAGACTTGCTCACACTTGGGGAAATTATGAGATTTTACTGAATACAACTTCTGATTCAGGAAACTCAGTTCTACTCTGGTAGCACTGTAAGAACTTGAACAGTTATGGCTCTACCCTTTGATCATCTTAGGTAATTTTATTCTTTCTTATTTTTTTTTTTTCTTTAGACTTTGCTTATGCTGTGATGTTTAGAAAATGCATAGGTGCTAGCCAATTAGGCCATATTTGTCTGGAGATGTATGCATGCATATACATTGAATAGTGCCACGCAGGATGCAGCCAAACACAAAACCCCTCAGCCAGCACTTGTACCTGAATCTCACAGAACCAGTGGTTCTGCACGCCTGGAGTGCATTACACGAGCTGGCCTCAGCTTGCCTGGTGTCCTAGTTGGCTGTTTGTTCTGAGCCAGGTAGAACAGGTAGATACAGGCTAGGACTGAAAACTTCATAGCTTCAACTTCACGGTTGGACTCGATGATCTTAAAGGTCTTTTCCAAGCTAAATTATTCTGTGATAAGGATCTTCTGTACACTGCAGGGAAAGCATTTACGCTGTCTAGCTGCAGTGCCCAAGTTATATTTCTAATGGGGTTTAAATGCAAAGCCCCCCAAATCTGTGTGTTTAATTTAGATGTCTTAATGTTAAGGGGTCAAATATCCTTCCCTGCCAACACACTGTGTTTATCTATCATAATATAAATTGATAATAATTTATCTTGCACATATGTTGTTAAATTTCTGTAAATAGGCTCAAAATAATTTATATTTTTTCTGGTTTTGGAGCAGTTTTATTGATTTTTCTGCATTGTTAATTTCTCAGCGCAGTTGTGTTTCATAGTGATTTCCTGAAAATTATTTCCCTCGTTTTGTTTCACTGGAAAAAGTATTAGTAGTGGTTACCTCAATGAACATGTTTGTATAGCGAATGGTAAAACTTTTGTTGAATGGGGTTTGCATCAGTAGCTGTCAGGGCTGCAGAAGATGAGTAGTTAACTGAGTAAGTAGTGTGTAACATTATCATTGACGGAACATTTCTTACCATTAAGCCTTCAAACTCTTATTCAGCTGTCAACACATGGGCACTTTCTGGAGCCAAATTCTCTCATGCTGTGCACTGCCTGCAGCTCGCCTGAAGCTCAACTTTGACTAAAAATGTTGATTGCGCTTCTTTTAGCCTTGTTCTCATTTAGCGTTAAAACCTGCTTAGACTCTCCCTTTTATTCTGTAAAGTACACATGCATGTGTCATCCCTCGCACACTTCTGATGTGGAGTTAAGGAGCTCAAAAGATATGCTAGTAATCTTAATGAATAATTGATTAGAAAGGAGTCTGGCAGTGTTAATTGTGAGGTGCAGCTGAGTGAATGCCAAAACAAAAGCTCTTCTAAATGTTTCCGAAAACCTTGTAAAGTCTTTAGCATTGAGCAACAGGGTCAGTGCACTGAAGTGGAATTTAAAGGAGGTTCTTGAATGTAATGGATTTTGACTTCCCTTTGTCATGTGCCTCAGTGCATCATTGATTGAGCACTCATTTGTTAAATCAGCTGTATTTTTTGCCATTTGTCGGAGCATAGACACTTACTGCAGCCTTTTCCCCATTTAAACATGGGTTTCTTGTCTTAATAAATCACAGGCGTAAATTAGTTTTTATCTAAGGTGATCAATTTTTCAAGCAGAGAAGCATGTGAAGAGGGTCACAAGGAAACACATTGTGAGCTTTTATTTTCTTAACTATTAGAACAAAAGGGAAAGATCAGGGAGACATTTTAGCTGGAACATCGATAATTCATGTCTTTAAATTCAGCTTCGAGCAAAATGCTCAGAAATGATTTTATTTGGAAAGCTCTAAATGGTGTGCATTGAAAGAGTAGTTCAAGGTAACCAGTGTTCACTCAGTTCTTGAAGAAATGAGCAAAGGAAACCTGAGGGTTAAGGAACAAGCAGCGTACTGTATGTTTGCAGTGATGAGAGATGCTTTCTGATTAGTGGAAAGGCTAATTACTTGGAATATGCAGGAGCACTGTAGGTGCCATGCATACCTGAATAGAGTTCTGACAGCAGGGCAGAAGAAAGAAGACCTTGAGAATGTGCCAAAAATGTCCCTTTATGTAAGCAGATGCTATTATCCTTGGAAGAGAATAGTCACTTATCCACAATGGTTATTGCTGATAGTAATAAGTTGTCTACGGATGGGCCATCAACCTCTGAGAAATGTACTTGTGCGGTATTTAATAGAACAATTACTTGTCAAATCTGAAAATGTTCATCTTGATCATAGAATGGCCTAGGCTGGAAGGGACCTTAGAGATCGTCTAGTCCAACCTCCCTGTCATGGGCAGGGATGCCACCTCTCGACTAGACCAGGCAACATGTGGGGACCGACTGGGAACCGAACCCTCAACCTTGATGTTGTCATTGTCAGCACCGCGCTCAAACCACTGAGATAACCGGCTCTGTACTTGCTGGATAAATGACCAAATCAGATTTATTTGCCAATTGTCATTGCAGCTTAGGGTCTGAGTGAGTAGTCCGTAGTTGTACAGGACTGAAGACAGGCTAATGTTTGGAGTTTTTTCAGTGCTGATACTGTTGTAATCAAACTTAAGTTTTAAGGAGCTAATTGCTTAATGAATAGCTAATCACCATTTTAATTAAATTAGTTTATTAATTTATATTAGGATAAGGAATATAGAACTTTACTTATGCTAAAAAGTCGTGTGTAGGCCTTAGCAGAAGCCAGAGTTGTGCAGGCTGCAAAGCTGGCAGGGAATGTTTTGTAGTTATAAAAGGTCTCACCGCACCTGTGATTTGGCTTTACTGCACCTGTGCTTTAATAACAATACCAGCATACTTCATTTAGACAGATCAATAGGTTGCGTTTCACGCAAGCATGCCTCCCTACTCCTCCATTTTTGTTTTGTGGTTAAATGTGGTCTCACCTCAATTACCAGCAATTGTATGGAAGTAAGATATATGAATATTTGTAAAGATTGGTTCAACCCTTATTAAGGTTAAAATTAATAGCGGACAGTGTATGCATGTTTATGTTAAAATATTATAACTTTGTAAAAGAGTGTATCAATAGATTGAATTTTTGTGAGGTATTCGAAGCACTGGATGATTTCCAAGCTTCCCAGTGCTACAATAAAGTAGTGCCTGCTTATCTACGTGTAGATAAGTTCTGTCGTTTTTGCGACCTTCCCTTTAAAAAATCGCAACAATGCTAGTACTTGAGTTAAGGTGTTTCTTATTCTCATCATTATGAAAGAGTTCTTAAAAACATATCTATGATTAAAAAGAAATGTCCTTCTGGGCATAGGCTTAAATGTTAGGTACACGTGGAAGTAACCTCTTTGGAGGATTATACTTTTAATCTTTTTAGAAAAGATTTTGAGGAAACGAAAGAAGAGAGGGGAACATGAAGGAAAGACTCTTCAGAAGACTGTGCAAGAGAAAAGCTAATCATGTTGACAGAAGAATTTAAAACTTCTCAATAGCATAAAGTTTATCACTGTAACTGCCTGGGTGTAATTAGAGCAAAGCAGAATGGAGAAACAAACTTCAGTTTTGACACCACCTGTTTTAAAAACCAAGCCTTTCTGCAAGGTACAGAATGCCTTCTTTTTCTGGTAGGAGCTGTATGTAAATGCTCAGCACCGTCAGACTTGGGTCCAAAATGAGCAGCAATGCAAATTCACCACAGAGGTGCTGGCAGGTAGAATGACAGTACATTTTCTTGTCTCATGGTGAATCATTCTAAGAAATCTATGACCGTGACTTTAATAAATATGTTTCATTTTGCTGGCAAGTGCACTGCATTGACACCTGCTAACATTGCAAAGGCTGTGTCATCGTGTCCCCCCCCCCTTTTCAACAGAGCCCCTTGCTCCTAGACCCGCTCTACAGGTAGCTTGTGACTTAAGCTGCTGTTCTTGCTTCTGATACTGTCAGGCGCTTGGGGACAGTTTCCTTTCTTCTCTCTCTCTGGCTCCCTAGGCTCTATCAAAAGTGTGAAGCTGAAACCAAACAAAGTAAAGCTTCAGTCCACATCTTTGCTCAGCCTTTACATGTACGTTTTCCTGTTTTGAGTTCTTTTAAACTGCAGCTATCAGAAAGAATAAAACAGTGCATCACCTAGTAGAGTACTGAAGTGATCATCCAAGCAATTTTCTTCTCCCTGAAGCCAGACAGCCAAAGCTTTTTATTACTGACTGACTGAACTTCCAGCGTCTGTCTGTCTAGGTTGATAGGCCACTTCGTTGTCATGATTTGTAATGTTAGAGGCTTTCGACTGTAGGCAAACCAGAAATGCTAATTTAAATACAACATTTGCATTTTAACAACTCTTACATAAGATATTAAAAAAACCCACCTCAGCAGTTTTATGTCACTTATTTTTTTGTGTGTGTTTCTGTAAAGCTTTAGTAGGCATTTGGCAAACTAATCCTGGAACTCTTAGTTCATGTGCCTTCTTAGTAAATTGTGTGGTTAAAAAAACCTTTTAAAGTCTGTACCAATATGGGGAACGACCATCCCAAGATACTATTATTTTTAGCCTACGGGATGGTTATTTTTGCTCTGTGTGTGAGCTGGACTGATGTCCTTTTGTGTCTGAATCAGAAATGAGAGGGCTGATGGCATTGTTGCCTTTTAATAGTAGGGCCTTGATTTGCCAACTGCAGTGTTACACAAACCTGCATTATGTGCATTCGCATTGTCTGTAATTGCTTTATTGGTGAAAGAAATAGTTTTGTATAGTTGTAAATAACCAAAGCAGTTATTTTTTTTACTCTAATACCTAGGTGAGAGTATGCAGCAAAGCTTCAGAAAAAAAGTAGGAAATCAAGTCTTTTTCACATGGAAATTACACTTAGAATGAAAAGGACTGGTAATAAACTGGGAGTGAGTAAACTTGTGGGTAAGGATCCCCTCTGATGAAACATACTTCCTTGTCTAGGCAATCAGAAACTGCTGTATTTCTCATTTGTAAGGTACTATCTGCAGAATGCGAGCAGAATCTACATGTAACACCAAAGTGAGGCTATTTAATCCTTCTTGTTACAGATACTAAAACTGCCCTGCAATGGGTAACTGTTAGTTGTTAACAGCTCATACTGGGTTGGTTTTTGTAGTTTTCAGAATGATTGCAGCTGGTAGATCGCAATGATATGTAATGCTAGTTTTTAGATTGTGAATCTTGACTTCTGACAGATCAGCAAGGTAAACAATGCATCTGAGAACTACTTAGAAAATCAGTTCAATTGTTAATCTTAGGATGGGTTAAATCATGCTGCTCCCTCTGTAATTCCCATGTTCAGGGTAGAGACAGCAGATATTTTACTTATTCTACAACTTCTGTGGAAGTCCTGTCTACCAGCCATCAGGTGAAACAGTTTATAAGTGTCGTGCACACAAAATAAGAAAATCCTAGAAATCCTCAGTAAAAATTAAGAGCTTTAGAGTTGTTTTGTCCCTTCACATAATGAGGTTCTGTGAACGTACGTGGCATGCCATTTAACTGAGTAATAACAAGATATTTCACTTTGTAAAAGGCACATATTCTGCTTGTAGACTGAGAATTACTCTGGTTACAGAGGACTGGGGCCTTTAGAAATTTAAGTACACAAATGGCCAAATCCTGTACCATGAACTTCCAGCCTTGCAGTTGTTCTTGGGGAAAAGCTGTGGCAAAGCCTGAGGAGGAGTCAGAAAGTGAGCCAGGATTCCCTGAGGACGGAGGAGGCTGAAGGCTCTTGCCCTGAAAAGGGGAAGGTAGAAATCTTGGGTAACATCTTTTGGTTGTTCCCTTTTATTAGCTTCTGTAAAGTAGGAAACACCTTCGAAGTTATTAGTGTCTTGCCATTTGTGCTCTTGGGAGCTCAAATCAAAAAAAGCTTTTCTTGTGGGGGCTGTGAGGGACATATTTTCGCTTTGTTTGGCTCCAGTCTCACATGCCAGCTCTCTTCCCTGCCTAGGCTTTCCCTGCTAGACTAGGGCTGTTTTGTTTTCAGAAACAATTTTCCCCCTCTGGAAATATTCTGTTATGTTACTGAATCAAAGATCCACATTTCAGGGCAGATGATTTAAATGCAAAACTAGTATTCATATTAGACAGAGGAAAAGCAGGCTCCTTCTGACAGCAAGTTTGAGCAGCATAACCCATACAAGAAATTGAAGTACAAAGAAAAGTTTTGTTTGCTGCCCCCCACTCCACCCCTTTTCTTCCTTTTTCCTTTTTTTTCGTCTTTTTTTTTCTTCTTTTAAACAGTTCTTTAGGATGCTTTGGCCTGAATTTTTATCCTTCTATGATTTATGTGCTCCGGTATGCCCAGAACACGCCGATGTTACTATTTTTAGGTAAAATTGTGCCATGCCATGTTTGTCAGAGGGTACTCCTGAGAAAGCTCGCTGCTGTGGTTGTGGGCTTTGGTGCTTGTTGCTATGCTCAACCTCATGGCAGTGCCCTGCCTCTCACTGTGCTCAGGAGACGTGGGCAACACTGGGCAGCCCGAGAGCCTTCCTAGGCGTCATTCCTGTCTTCTTGCAAGAGCAGGTGGTAGATGGGAGCCAGGCAGGATGCATCTGTGGAGGTGAGTTTTTCAGGGAGGTGAATTTTCCTCGGACTTGCCAGCTCAAAAAATCAGTGTAGACAGGGCTCTTTTGATGTGACAGCACTGTAGGTTCAACCAGTTTTCTGCATGCTTCAAAGCAGTTGTCAGTGTCTTCAGCAGGTGGAATGAGCGATTTGGGATGCTGTGTTGAGAGACAGGCTGCTGTAAGCAACACCGTAGCCCAGTAGGTCATCTGTGGCTTGAGTGATAGCATGCAGTTGGACAAATGCACCATTCTTTTATCTTGGATGCAAGATCTGTATCTAGTGAATAACGTACAAAAAAATGAACATCTTTGAAGCAAACGATTTAAAGTAAAAATTACGATATATTGAATTTCGCATGACATTGATAACAAGAACAGGGGTTTTGCTCCGTTCTACTACGTATGAGCAAACCCTTTCATTTTTTTGTTGCAGATGTGACTATTGAGCACATTAAAGTGTGTATTAAGAAGATTGTCTACTTCGAGGGGAACTCAAAAACAACATGGAAGTTTCATGCTCTTAACCCTGTGTTTGGACAGTAGGCTAAAAGCGGTGTGGCTAAGCACTTGCAAAACCACAAAAACGTGTCAATAGGAGAACAGCAGCAGTTTTTATTGATTGTATAGAATTGATGAGACAACTAATAATCAGTCTAGTCATGCTGAATTGGAGTTAGAATTGAGAAACAACTTTTCTGCTATAAGATAATTTGGTAACTCTTTAAACAGTTTAATGGTCTTAGTCATTAATGATTAAGTTAATGATCTTAATTGGTTAATTTAAACATAATCACATTTTGATCTGTTGGGGTTTTTTTAACATTAGTATGCTATGGTGTGTACTTGTCATTTCTGAGGCAGTTATTATCTGACATAGAAAGGTGGTTTATGGTCCTTTTTCCTTATTCACAGTCACTAATAACATATTCAGCACATGAATGTTCAGCGATTTATGCACAGTTCAGCTGAATACTATGATTTCCCATTCTAACTGTTAAAAACAGTTATCACAAGTTAACATTAGGTCAGAACAGAGTAGGCTGTTTAAGTCATATTATTGATTGCCGCTTTATGAAGATTTTCCTCAGTTATGTTTGAACTATCCGCTTTTATTTAGTACTGGCTTCTAGAAAAGGTGACCTGGCAACATAATTTGATTGAATTAATTTGTCTTGTTTTTGATGCTCATTTGAAAATATGTGCTTATATAGCTTCATTTCTTACCCAAATTATCTAGTTCCAGGAGTTTTGAAGATAAGGCTGCATCTTCAGTTACATCTTCCAAAGCAGAGAATATTACTTGTGCGCTACAGAAGTTACTGTGAAGTTAATGCTTTTGTTTATTAATTTATTAATGCAGGACATATGCTGGAATTTATGCAGATGTAGACAGCAGGAAAGATTTGGGCTTGCAACTGAGTTTTTTAATCAGTTTAGTTTGTGTGTGTCCTGTACACATTTCGTAGTCTGCTACCCACCCTCCCTGGGGGTGGATTGGTAGTGTACCAGCTGGTGTGTTCTGTTTGTAAAAATGTGAGATAATCACTCCTGAAGACTACAGTCGTAATATCTGTAGAAATTATTTGGGAACACTCAAAAGAAAGAATAGATGCAAGAACCACGTCTTTTTTTAAAAAAAAAATTTCTGGCTTGTTAGGATCTGCATTTTTATTTTTTTAAAATGCCATTGCTTTCATTGGCTGTGTATATGTATTTGTATGCATTAAGTTTCTGCTTCAAGAATGATTCTATCTGAGACGGAACTTGCTGGATTCTTGAGAAAACAAACCCGTTTTTTCCTCCCTCTGTTTAAACAGTGGTGTTTGACTCCTCTTGTGTATGTATTCATTATCTTAAAATAGAAGCAGCCTCTCCTCCCTCAACATTATTGTTGAATTCCCAGGCCTAGGAGAATACTGGTTGCGTTACAAGTAAATAATTTTCCATTCTGTGTGGTGGAAGAATCCGTCAATTAGTCCAAAAAGGGTTAATTATATTACCCCATTTTAAATACCCCTTTGCTTTGTGCGTCCTGTGTGTGCAAAAGAAGGCACAATCAAATGGCAAACCTGTGTTTTTGTTCCTTTTCAAAAATCCCTGACAAGCCCATGACACAGGCTACTGCTGTAGCTGTACATTTCTATTCATTATTGATGACTTGGGGCCAGGCAGGCAGCACAGAACAGAAGCAATATAGATTACCATATTGGGGGCTGGGTTTGGGGGGGGGGTGTGTATACGCGTGCGCACACACACGTGTGTGTGTGTTTTGGTTGGGTTTGGCCTTTGAAATACTCCATTCCGAGAGGAAAATGTGTCTGGAAATAATAGTCGTTCATTTTAGTAAAGCAGTTCAGGGTGCTTAGATTAAAGGAGAAAGGAATATATGACTGAACTCCCCCACAAACTAATTAGTAATGGCTTAACTTTTTAGCAGACTTGCAAATGATCGTGAAGGGTCCTGAGCATCATTATCCCAGGGGATTTGGAGGGTGTTTCTCACCTTACAGAGTGTGGTTAGTACCTTGGCTGATGGACATTTTCCTGATGAAACCAATACAAACGGTCTAATTTATCTGTAACAATAATTATGGGTGAACTGTGCTGTTGACTTAGTTTTCAGGAGGGGAGCATCTCGCTTCATGGATACCACAGACCAAACTCACAGTTTGGGTGAGTGCGAGAATTATGACAGCACTTTAGTGAATAGTTTTTAAGTGGGATTTCTGAATTGCAACTCACCAAGAGACCTTTGCAATACAGAGAAATTGTTTTACTGCTACTGATTCGTAATTAACCCTTATAAGTTATAACACTCCTGCCTATTATATAAAGTTTTTATTTTCTTCCATATGGCAAAGAAAGCTTGTACAGTGTTTTTATATTTATGCTGTTTGAGGTTCTTGGCTTGAAAAAAAATGAAGAAGATAGTAGTTCATTTAAACATAGTGTTTATGGTAGCAAAATGGAATGTGCTTTAGTTCCTATACTGATGGTGTGTTTATACAGAAACCGTACTACTTAAATAGTTTTCAGTTACAAGGAAAGCTATAGGAAGAAATAAGTAGAGTCAATTTTGATAGCTGCTTATAACTGTTCATTTTTGTTCGTTTGTCATAGCTTTTCTCTCAGGTTTCTGTAATCATTTTTTTTTTTTTAATAACAGGAAAAGTTGATTCCAAGTTTAGCTAATTCAAAGGTTATTGTGTTAAAATAATGTTTTTAACACGCGACAGAATAAAACTCGGTGCTAGAGGATAATTAGGTCCAGCTCACAAGAAAGAACAGAAAAGGCTTGTAGGGACCTTGCTCTGTTGGATCTCTGACTTCAGACATCACTCTTTCAATTCTGGTTTATGTGCAAGAACCCCTTAAAGTAAGACTGGTGTAGAGCATTGTCTTATTTTGGAAAGGAGAGGTGAGAAGCCATTCCAATGGAAGATGGGCACTTTGCTATTCCAAAAAGCAGTATCAGTCAAAGCAGAATGTTTGCTTAGTATATTCCTTCCATTTTTGTGGTTCTCATTTCTCTTGTTGTGACTCACTACTCTTGAATGTGTTTCAAAATCCGTAATCAACTATATGGCTAATTTAACAGTTCAACTTCCGTTTTAGGAGAGTCTTCTCCCTGGAAGGTCCCACAGCACCATCTAGTGTGTCATCCTTTCATATTGCCAAATGGTTTTGTGGTAGCAGAGGTGCTGAAGTTGGCACATTTTACTAGTAATGTCTCTTGGTAATTAAAATTAAGATGTGCCGGTTTCCCGACATAGAGGAGGAATTTAGATCTTTTGTAACTTTCTTCTGGCAGAAAACACACTTAAAAATTAGGTGGAAAAATAACTTTTCTAAATCGTGCGTGCTACTGCTTTTCTGTTTTCTGTGTACAAAACAAAGGAGAATTTGTGATGCATCCTTAGCACTATGCTAACATACCTTGCTCTTATCATACACCCCAAAGCATGTAACTAAGTTTATTATATCCTTATTATACATTAAACTCTTTACCGGCAAAGGGCCATGGCTATGCTTACAGACAGCCTGATCCTACAAGATGTGGGAACCTGTCTGCATTGTAGATATTACAGGGTTGTGTCAGAGTGATTTTTGCATTTATGAGAGGATTGCTCTGCAAAATGTATGGGTATGGGTGATTGAGAAGTTCCTTTCTCCCTTTTCGTGTCTTCTCTAGGGAAGACCCACCTAATGGTAGTGTATGCTGACATACAAAATTACAGTGATCTTGTTTTCTGTTGACACCACATGAGAAATAAATTTAAATAGGAACAGGCAATGGTGTAATGAGCTGGAATTAGGAAAAGTGTTGTGCATATGGGGAAGATTTGAAGGATTCTTATCAAGATGGGTGGTAAAGGAGAGGAAGAAAGTCATGAAGCCAGGAATGATGGTCCACCAAAGCAAATAAAGAGGAAATGGGGAAACAGTTGGAACTACACGCTCGGCAGTATCATGGAATCCACTGAAGATGTTAAGACTTGAACATGTTGCACAAGGAGGAGACAACAGAAAGTTGCAGGAAGGTGTTAGACAAGTTTGAGTGGGAAATCTGGCTTGATCCTGTAAGAGATACATGAGCAAAGGCCCACCAGAATCTCCTTTGGTCACTCGCAGTGCTGCGGAGCTGCTGCAGTAGCAGGAGGGTGCCAAACTTGGCAAGTATGGCCAGAAGCAGATTTCCCAACAGCACCCCCCCACACTTAGTTTAGGAGCTCTTCCACGCTCTGCCAGACAGCTGCCATCTAAATATTCTTAAAATACTGCTAATATAGGTTGTGAGGTTTCAGCATGTTTGATGGAAGCACTTATTTCCACCTCTGAATCTGTCCTTTGTTGTATTTTGTGCATCGTTCCAGATGCAATTCCATTATCAGCTGTGAAGCCCCGAAGAAGTTTTGGTAGTTGCTTTAAAACCTCAGGATCCTTATTACTGTGTTCTTAACTGTTCTGCTCTGTGTAAGAAGAAAATGTCTAATGTGCTGAAGATGCCCTCTGCTGGGAAGCCAGCAAACTAGGCTTATGTGAGGTTCTACCTTTCAAAAATATTCTTTTCATGCTCTCAATTTAGCTCTCAGTCAAATACTGGAACCTCACTCCTCAACTCTACTGAAAAAAAATCCTTTCACCTTTTGATTTTATTCTTTGCTCTCAGTCTGTGACAAGTAGTGTTAGTGACAGTAGTTCAGATCACTTCATTTCTTAGTTTCTAGGTTCTGTTGTGTCTGGCTGCTTGTACTCCTTTTGAATTAATTTTCATTTCATACTTGCATAAAATGTATGTGAAGGGAATGTCTGCAATTAGGAATTATTAATAAATAGTGGAAATGCTTGTGATTTCTACTATTAACCAATTAGTATGCTTTTTAGTATATTTTTTAAATTATTTTTGTTTCCCTTCCCACTGCAGAGGCCACTAGGTCAACACAATAGAACAAAGGTGATACAATGTCTGGAACAGTTCATGAAGTGCTGTGCATTGTCTCATAGGTGATATGAAATCTGGTTCATTTTGTCTCTTTGGTAAAGCAAAAAACATTTTCACATAGCACTTTAATTTTACGGTTTTGTTATTAAAATCCAATATTGGCCTAATTGGATCAGTTGCAGCTATTGTTGTGGTACATGTTTATAATCATAGCTGAATTAGGATTATGTAGAATTGTGTTTTCAATTTTATATTGTAGTTCATTGCCTTGGTGTTGTACAGTATTTATGAATTTAACAAAAATGTCTAAATTTAACTTCATGTTCTTTTAAGTACCTTTTTTCCTGTTATTTATTATGAGGAGGATGGGTGTATTTAGTATCTTAAAAAGCATCAGTTCATAAGCCTTTGTTCTTCCCAGAATTCATATAAGTCATTTGGTGTAAAACAGGACGGTAAAGAACTAAGTTAAATATTTTATTTTGAAGTACTACAGTGGTATAAGCCTTCTCAGAACCAGCGATGTCATTGGAAAAGAGATGTGTGGTAGGAGACTTAAAGGCTTGTGTTTTGCACCTGAAATGATTTTGAAAATCATTAAATTGGAAAACAAAAGGCAAATGATTATTTGACATCAGAAGCTTCTGTGATGTCCGTGGGGGAACAACACGGGGACATTGAAGTTGCATTGTGGGGCAGTGACTGAAATTACAAGCACACCACTAAGTGCAGTTCTAACTTAATCTCTGAGGTTGCAAGAGGTAAAACCAAACGTGTATGTAATGTACGTGGACATGAAATTGAAAAGTGGTAAATGTATGTTTTATTGTGGAAATCTAGTTCAACATCTCATTCTACAAAATTTTGCCATCTCCAGTGTTGTCTTTAAGTAGGAACAAATGAACAGCATAGTTTGTATAGCTGTGCTTACACAAATATTAACAACTGTTTACACAACCCAGAAAATCTTGTCTCAGTCCTTTACAGCCACTTGATCCAAATACTAGTACACTGAAATGTTTTCCAAATAATTTCAGTTACAGACTTGAAGTCATTGCCTTAAAATGGTTTAGTACTCGAAAATTGGGATATGCAAACTCAGAGTTGCCTATGCAACCCTGTTATCAGACCCTTTTCTGTTATGCCCCTCTTCATTCGGCACATACCGATGATTCCACAAGAACTTGCCTTGTCCCAACCTGACTTTTCATGGTTTTTGGGTCTTCTGGTTTGGAACCAAGTAAGTATGTTTAGCTCAGGGTCTTTTAACCTTTTTCTGTGTTGTCTGTCAAGAGATTCTGCATAGTTCTGAAGAAGGTAAACAGGGACAGGTGGAGTAAGGGAGAAGGCAACTGGTTTCTGAGAATTTTTGCTGGTTATTCAGGTATGTGAAAGGCAGTAGGAGTTATTTTTCTATGATGTCTACATCTAAAGATTACTGCAAAGCAGTTCAATGTGGGACTATACTTTAAACTAGTTTATTCAAGAATACACATAATGTGGTATCACAGATAATAAGCACCGTTTTACACAGCTGTCGTGTCACACTATGGAGTTGCGAGCTGTGACCAGTGTGAGGGGTGAGGGTAGAAGGAAATTTTTACTCCTTCATTTGAATAGACAGAGACTTGGCTTTGAGTGCTGTCATGGTCTTTACAAGCCCTATGATGTTCTTGAAAACACTGAACAGTAACCTTTTTTGACCTTTAGGAGAGCTCACTTTTTCTCCTCTGTGATGGTACCAGAATTCTTGAAAACATCTGTTTCTCTGTATTACATCAGAACTTTGGTACTAGCTGATAGAAATACTTTTACAGAGGCAGAGTTCTCTTTTTCAAATGTAAACCATTATAAAGTTATATAAAGTTATAAATAAAGCACGAAATTTTTTTAGACACTCTCCCAAGCATAAAAGCCAAGAAACAAAAGATGTAAGAAGAAATAGAAATTTTAAATGTTTCAAGGTGAAGATTTTTTTTATTTTTTTTTAAGGGGGGGGTTTGCTCTTTCTTTTCTAAAAAGTGCTAGTAACTCTGGAAATAAAACAATATGATAAATACAGCTGCATGTAGATAAACTTTGAATTTCAGTTCTCATTCAGGCTTGTCTTCTGATTAAATTATCCAGAGTTCATAGCCATTTTTCTACCCAGTTGACTTTTTACTAAACTTTTTTCAGCTTATAACGTAATGCTGCTTACGCTTTTTGTCCTTTAATATCCTACTCTGATGAAGCATTCAGGAACATCTGTAGCTTTAGGTACAAGTAGATAATTGATATCAGAAAATGCACGTTTGTTTAGATCCCTGGTTACAAAAACCTTTTGTTTTTTCTAGCTCTACTTCTTAAGACAAATTAGACATGACTTTGGTTAAGGATTTTTTTCATTAGTAATTGCCACATCCATGTCATACTGATGACCTGTAAGAATGAAGAAGAATTGCATGGGAAATCTGTGGGTAAAGGAAATGAAGGAAAGTTCACATGTATTTCATGCCTCATTACAATAATCCTTACTCATCTTCTGCCATGTGTCCCTCTGGATCTGTGCCCACCTTCTTGTTATTTGCATAATTTTTTCTTCACGATTTGCCATTGTAGTTTCATTATGTGACTTTATTTTGCTGTCTGATCTGGCAGCCAATTACGTGTATTGATTTTACATATTCTTTTGCAGAATAAGCACCTTCTAATATCTGTTCCACAGCAATGTTGTACTGGATGAAATCTATAGACAAACTCTTACCATCTCAACAAGGCAAATAACAATTGAATGGATCTTCAAGTACATCCTTGGTGTTAAAGTATTTATGCACATGCTTGCACACACAAACCTGTGTTTAGACTCCCTTAATTTCATCATCTTTGCTCTAAAAAGAAATGTATTTAGAGGTACCCAACTATTTGGACTCCTGTGTTGTATCAGTGTCTTGGGCTCAGTTTTTTCTTCCCTTTCCACTAAAATCATTGAAATATATTCAGTCAGTCTTTCACATCAGAGGTGTAAATGGATTTCTTGAAAGTTTTTCTGCTGGTAGCAAACGACAGTCACTTTACAACTTTGACTCCATTGTGGGCAGCAGTTGGAAAGCTTAACACTCCACCCGAACTTTGAAGATGCTAAAACTGTGCAATGACCTTGCATTCTCAAGGGCAGATGCTCAGCTTCTGCTGGAAGTGCTAATCTACAATCTGTTTATCTCCATACACTATGTATTTGACAGCACTTGCCTGGAAAGCAAGGCAGAGAAAAGCATTACCAAATTTACTTTTTCCTCTCTGATGGTGTTAGTGTCCAATGGACTTAGAAATTATAGAGTTTATTTTCATTTTTATCTTCCTTTGTGCTTTTCAGCCCGTCATAGTCTTAGAAAGCAGCCACACTGTCAATGAGAGAATATGCTCATCTTTGTGAAGCCTCTGATGGTGCGTGAGCTGGACCATGCGGAGCAACTGTTTTCTTTCAGCTATTTTGTATTCTGAGTGAATCAGATTTGTGTTTTACCTTCCAAATTAAAATAGTCATCTGTATTTTCTATCAGTAGGCTTTAGACTCCGTGTACTTTATGTAATATTCCTTAGTGAGTATGAATTGAGATGCATCATATAAAGCTTATGAGCATATCGAGGAGCACGTTTCTAAAGAAGAGGTAACGTGTTGAAGCAAAGCAGTGTGTTCAGGGAAAGGTATACACACAAATTTACCATATTCACGCAAAGCCTTCTTCAAATCTGGTGCTGAGTTGAGAATCAAATCAGTTGAACCTGAAGAGAAGGTTTTGCGCATAAAAGTATGTTGGATTTTGCGTGTAACACATAAATGGGCTTTTTGTGCACCAAATGTGTTCTTTATAAATCTATCAGTTAGTCTGATAACAGAGGTTCCCTCCCCTCACAAGTCTTGCCTTGCTGTAAACTATCGTAGGCACCACGGCACGACTGACTGAAAAAAACTGTTAGGCTTTAATGCAATCCCTGTTGTGTTTTTTTTTTTTTCATACTGGCACTCCTTATAAAAATAAAACATTAACATCAAATTACTCTGATTCAGCAACAGCCTCTATTTTTTACTATGAACTTGTCTGTTCTGTCAGGTAATTGTTTAGCTTCCCAGGGAATTGCTTATGTGTTGCAAATGAGAAAATTCAACATTGTAAATCCTTGCTGTGGTGAGGCAATGGGAAACTTGCCTCTGATTATTAAGATCACCATATTTTATAGCAAACTTTTATAAAGAATTGCTGGAATTGACCTTCTGAATACTAGATTTCCAACAAGCTCGATCAGAAACCTATTTATGACGTATATGAGAATTCTCTTCCTCTTCCCTTAGAGAATTATGAAGAAGTGTTACTGTCACAGAGGCAATGTTTCCTTTTGTGACATATGCTTTGAATTAGCAGTGGCTGTTGTCCGTTGTGCTAATATCACCAAGTTTTTAAAGTAGATATATATATCAAGTCACAGGTAAACAGGAAGGACACCATCTTAATTTATCAATAAGATAGAGAGGAAGGTTGTTTTGTTGTGGTTTTTTGGGTTTTTTTTGCCTTTGCAAGTTTTTTTGTAACATATAAAAGCATTATGAAATGTACTGAGGCATGAAGCACGTAAGAAATGACTAATGGTACAGAATCAATTAGTTCCTTCAGATTTCGAGGGGAGCTGGCTGTACTTACCAGCTGGCAGTGTGCTCACAACTCCCTACATTTAATGCTCATTTGGGGTACTGGTTGCTTTTGGCCTAGCACATCCAGCTCTATTCGTGCTCCTCTTTGCTCATGCAAAGTTCTAAAGGTGGAATCCTGCTGTGGTGGCGTTCTGCCATCCTGAAATTACAGTGAGTATTAGGGAACACTCAGGCA
Organism: Apaloderma vittatum; assembly: GCF_000703405.1. Classification (NCBI taxonomy): domain Eukaryota; kingdom Metazoa; phylum Chordata; class Aves; order Trogoniformes; family Trogonidae; genus Apaloderma; species Apaloderma vittatum. The sequence goes on along the minus strand of NW_009710749.1, from coordinate 59,139 downwards.
CTTGGTAGTATTTGAGCTGTGCAATGTAGTTGTCAATAGGGCAAGAGGAAGAAGGAGAAAGTCTGGCCCACATATTCTTAATAGGAGTTCGTAAAAGCTGGAATTTGGTCTTTCTGAAGTGACTGTGTTACATCTACATTATGCAGATCCTACTGTCAGTTCTCTGTTCTAAACATCATAGATGCAACTGTACAGAAGTGTCAGTTCAGTGCTCAGTGCCTCCTCCCTTCCTCAACTTTTGTTTCTTCCTCTGCAGCTGGTATACTTGGACCACCTATATTTCTTCATAACTGTTATCACCATTTTGGTCTAGGCCTCCCTGGAAACAGTGAGTGACTCCCTGAAGCAATTTGTATTGCTTCTACTTCTTCTCTTTATAGTATTTTATGATCTATCTCAGCTGTGATATATTTGCAAAAGGATAAATTATAATGGATAGCTAGGCTATGGGGCAGTCAGATATGGTGTATATTATTTACTTCAAAATACATTTTTAAATTCTGCAGAGCATTCAACTTGCATAGCTTAACTGTTGCCTCCTTGATCCTTCTCGTCTGCTATAATTTGTGGCATTTACTTGTTGCATTTTGGTTTAAGAACACAACAGCAACTCTGTGTGCCTTAATGGGCTGTCTGGATTCATGACTTTTTGTGGACTCAGAAAGCAAATACAAACCCAGTTGTATAAGGTTTTTCTTTATATTAACTTCGAAAAGAGTGAAGTTAAGCTGTGTTACTCAAGATTAAAAGAAAAGCAAAGGGCAACTGTTTTGGGGAGGTTTTTTGTTCAGTTGTTCTTCAATTAGAGCTAAAAACAAACAGAAAAACTGCAGCCTTTTAGATGGATGTGAGCAAGTTCTGTCCTTTAAACAATAAAGTTTGTGAATAGCTGCAAGACTAGTTATTCTTGAGACCTATCTGGATGAAGAATAGTCTTGGCTTAAGGAAGTTCTGAGCAAGCTTTGTAAATTAGCATGCATTAAATGATAGAATTCTTTTATTGAGCAATAATAAAATATTGAAGTCAGATGGAAGGATGATGGGGAATTGCTATTTACAGCTGTGAAACTGATGCATGTCATGTTAACTCCCAACCCAAACAACTCATTTTAAGGTTTGCTCTCATGAAACTTAAAATCCTCTATTTTGTCCAGTCATCAGCTTTAAACCTGCTTCTTGTCAGTGAAGACAACAAATCTTTTTGCTTGCGTCTGCCTGGGGGATGTGGAAAGCTGAGGTGGTCCTGTGTGATTAAATTAGATGAAAGACTTGCCTTCTACCAGTGAGACGCAAAGTCTAATCAAGTGAAATGAGTTTTGAGATCTCAGCTCATTTCCTTGGGGAGTATCAGTTTACATTACACAGTCACGACACCTAATTCATCACAGTTGATGCGGCTTTTGCTCAGAAGAGGACCTGGGACTGGGTAGCGTGGGACTTGATCGCAAGTCTTCCCCTAAGGAGGAGCAGCCTAGTGAAGTTAAGATACAGCACAGTGAGAGGAGAGCTTTAATGTGTTTTTTAAAATAAATGATCTATATTTCTGTACATCAGATCTTTTGGAACAGAGGGGGTATGTGAAAAATGGGGAAAGCTAAAGGTAAAAAAAAAAAGATACTTGGCACTGAATATAGTTTATAAAATGATCGCGATTCAGATGTTACAAGAATATACAGTGAAGAGCAAAATTTAGCTTCTTGTTATTTAATTTCTGTGATGTTGAATGATGTTTGTTTGTTTCCATGCGCTAAGGTACAAGGAAGTAAAGATTATTCTGCTTCACTGACTAACAGACTTGTTTGTTTGTTTCTTCCAGGGCATTGTTATCACTCCACTTCTGCTTCTGCTTTTTGTAAGTATCTTGATCTTAAGATGTCTTTTTACTGGATAGTCTTGTACCTATTAGGCAGTATATTTAAGATGTAAATTTGGGTGATTTAAGAGTGCTTCAATAACAAGGAAGATTCTTCTGGTCAGTATTTGAAATAAGCTGCCTCCCAGAAAAGCTATAAAAGTATGTCGCCATGAATGCAAATGCTACCTACACGTCATTCTAAAAGGATCAAACCCTGTTGTTCTTGCAGAATTACAAAACTACATATGCTATTAGTTAGGCTGGGTAAAACATAAACACCTGCCAAGTAAGATGATCGCTAAGTTAGGAAAGTTCTTGGAGTGCTTTCACATGCAGGAGCTGGACAAGATTGTGCTGATCCAAAATGGATGATAGGCCGATTGGGAAAGAGAAATAGAGCCTCGGTTTTGGGCAACTAAGCCCATGGGTGTTTTTGTGGTAGAGGTTAGTGAGATAGCAGCAGCAAGACAAATTACTGGAGCCCCTGTATATCACTAAGTGTGATGCTGCTTCATTCCTGTTAGTTCAAGATTTTGTTTTCAGTTGTTAGTCTTCCATCGGGGTCTTGGTTCTGTATGATTCATGGCAGAAGAAAAAGGAGAAGACCAATTTTCATGTTTAATGGAGGTATGGGTATTAGTGTACAGTGAGGAGGTTTTAACAGGTGGGTAATGGTACTCTAGTAAGTCCCTTGTCAGGAAGTTGTGGTGCTTGAGGATTTGCTGGCACCAATGGTGTGGTGCAAGTTACTGAGGGCTGTAGCTTTGTGAACAGCAGGGAAATAGGCTGAAGCACTTAAAGGATTTCAGGAGACATATACATTAGCTTTTGTGTTTATCTCACTGTATGTGAGCCAGCGCCCTGGAAAGAGGGGTAAGTGTGAAGTTAGTCTGACCAATTTGTAAATGTCATGCAAGTGTCATGCTGTTTATAGTAGGGATGCTTAAGCAAAATACGTACTGTATACAAACATAGCATATACTAAACTGACATAAATAGTACTGTGAGCTTCAGTAAAGCTGTGTGGGATGATTTTTATTTTACTAAAACGAATTGTAATTCATCTGATGTAGCTATGTATACACAAGAACTGCTTTGAGCATATCGTACATGTCAGTACACACTAGCAAACCTTTCTTGATATTACTGGGACCCTAGACTTAGTGTTGGTTAAAAAATATATAGCAGTTCTGAGAAAAATGGATGTTTTGTTATTCTTTCACCAAATACATTGATTCTAGATGGTCTGCCTCACTCTTTTCCTGTCCTCTTTCCTCCTGTATGGAACCTGTTTCTTCGACAGTCATTTATTTATCCAGACGCCTGTGCCTTTGTTTCTGACTAAAACTTCTGCTTTTCTTACTTTTGTTCACTGGCAACTTTCACTCTGCTGAGGTGAACCTCGCTCTACAGAACCAAAAGGAATATTTTCTGTAGAAATTGAAATGTTAAGGAGGGCTCTGCATACCTTTTCAAGCAAGATAAAGATCTTTCCTTTGGTGACTTTATGGACAGATAACAAGATATATTGTCCCATAAATCGCAGTTTTCACTGTTACTTCTCAACAGACATCGTAAAACTTTATGTGTGCAAGAGCAGGAAGGCAAAGCATATGCTTCTGTTCTTCCTACCAGCCCTGGAGACACTTGTAAGAGAAGTGTGTAGAATGCACATTAATCGCTGTGTGGTTTGTAACATGACTCGGAGCTGTTCTTCTTGAGGAAAATAACACACATGAATTATTTTTTCATTGGAGTGACAGACTAGTCTGGGGATGGGAGGAATTAACAAAAAGTGTATTTTTTTGGTCATAAAGCCCAAAACTTGAAGACATCTCTTGGGCATATATAAATATTTAAAATTCCTTGAGATCTTTACTGAAGAATTGACACATGAAGCACAGCCATTCTGGTCAGCCCAGCAGCATAACTTGCTAGGATGAGGTCCACCTTCTCTGAAGGTTCAGTTTAGGCAGTGGCAGATATTTAGGATAGCAAACTAAACTGTGCTCTGCCAGTCTGTGGTTTGGACTGCTGATTTTTTATTTTTTTTTCTCATGAACCTGTCTGCTTTTCCTTTGAGTTTCCTTGATGCATCTGGCCTGCTCAACACATAGTGGATTCAAGCACACAGTTCATATCCTTGTTTACAACCTGCTGCTCTATCATTTCGTGTGGTGCTGTGTAGTTACTGTGGAGCGAGAAACACTGACTAGTAGATTCCTGGTTAGCTCTTCTGGGCCATTCATTAGTTCAGTCAGGCAACTTAACCTTAGTGCTTAATTAATAAAGGGTGTGATCTTCAAGTTTTAAGATAAAATTCTCATTTGCCTCAACAGTAGTTGGGCTGGTGGGACCTTTGAAGTCAATGCCTTCAGTGAATTTTAATTCCTGAATTTGGCACTTAGGAACATTAACTCTTCCACAGAGCCACACTATGATAGTTTGCATGCTATATTGTATTAGAGATCAAATTTGTTAGTCTCTTTGTGTACAGTGCATAAAATACCCTTGAGTATTAGTGCAGCAAGAAATAAAATACATTGTTGTCCGTTAGCTTGCTTTTGTTATATAACTTAACCTGTGGTAGCAGCTATGGTTTAAAATTTGCCCTCTGTGCACCAAATAATATAATGTTTTGAACTGCATTTTTTTTGTTCATAATTACCTAGTAATGTAAATATAAATTGTCTAAACAACATTGATAAGACATGTTGAAGCTTTTAATAAATAATGCATTTAATGCAAATAATTTATCATCTTAAATGAATGGTGTTGAACATCAGAATGTCAGTTACATTTCTGAAAAGTGTATTTTGACGATGAAGCTTTTTGTGTAAAGAGGTTCTGATTGATTTAATGAAACCTTAAATAGTGTGTGCATAATTACTGGACTGTATCCTTGTGAGGATGCCTACCTAGACTTTAAAGAATAGCTGCTTTCACCATGGATGCCTCTGATTAACGTTTTGTCTGAGAGAAGCTGTTCAATCTGCCTTCCAGATGTGTTATTCTGCAGTATCATGTTAACCCTTATTATTAACAGTTAATAAGTTATATTCCTAGCAAACATATTATAAATGGGCAATGTCCCATAAACTATATGTAATTGATCAGAGTTCATATATGTGGGGAGCATGGGTGTTGAAACAAAGTGCTGTAAGATACATCATTGTCAAGTTAACACAAGGTTATGCTGTTCACATTTCTTTGCAACATTTGCAGTGTTTCGTTAATGATGATTAGGAGGCTGTTTGCTAGAGTGTTCAGAGAAGGGTGCTCTCTGTCTTCCTCTTGTCACATTGTGTCCTTAGCTGAAGCCAGAAGTGACAGATGGATCATGAAATTTTTTAAAGCAGAGAAATAAGTTTTATTTTCTCAAAGGCATTGGGGAGGGAGGGGGGGCAGAAAACCCCCACTAACTAGAAATTGAGGTGTAGACTAACTTTTGCTTTTAGAAATAACTATACTGCTTATCAATAAATCATGACTACGAATAGGTTAAGTAATGCCTGAGGAAGTTAGTCACTTGGGTATGACTGTCCATCTTTATTTATCATAGGACTTGTTCTATATATTCAGTTTAGTTATTTTGTTTAGCACTTATAATAACATGGTTTGTAATAACACTTTATTATTTGTCTTTTTAAGTATGCTGCATTTAGGCACAGAGGACATTGTAGAGAGGTTGGTGCTGGTCTCTTCTCACAGGTAATTAGGGACAGAACCAGGGGGAATGGTTGCAAGTTGCAACGGGGCAAGTTTAGGCTGGACCTTAGGAAGACTCTTCACGGAAAGAGGGGTCAGGCACTGGAACAGACTGCCTAGGGAGGTGGTTGAGTCGCCATCCCTGGATGTGTTTAAATGTCGCTTAGATGTGGTGTTGGGTGATATGGTTTAGGGGTGAACTTGTAGTGTAGGGTCAGTGGTTGCAGTCGGTGATCTCAAGGGTCTTTTCCAACCTGAATTGTTCTATGATTCTATGATTTACATTAAATGAAAGGTGCCATCATACAGTGAAGGTAATAGTGCTATGATCGCTTTAATAAGGTGTCACCACCTTTTTTATGCTGTCTTGTTCGAAAGACAGAACTTCAGGAGCTCTCCAACTCTGCAACAGTTGTAGTTGTATCATCTCATGTGTCTTTAGTTTGTACCTTTAGTCAAGAAAACCTGGAATGCGTACGAACGCAGGTTGATTTTCATTGGGGAATTTCGTATGCCTTTGTATTGCACAGCCAGCCTGATGCCCCTTCAAGGTCTTGTCTCGGTTTTGCCCTGGAAGCAGAGTGAGCCGAGATACTATAGTTCTGTTGAACAGCATGATGCGAAGTGACCTTTCTTATGTGAAAAGTAGCTCTGTTTCTTTCTAGCCACATTGGGACAGAGTCACCCTTTCTGTCCTTAAAGGCAGTTGAGCATGTGGACCGACAATTTTACCAAGCCACACAAACTTATGATTTTGCTGATTCTATTTGGAATCAAAATACAAGAACTCAGCCATCTGCACACCTGTTGGAGCCATACGTGGTGCTGTGGTTTTTATGGCCTGGTGTTCCAGCTCTGTCACCTTTTTGGTATTACCCTTGCTGCTGAGACTCAGTGACTGACAGATGTGGTCTCTTCAGTTGTTGAAAGCACAGCCAGTTAGCTATCAGAGTAATAAAATTCAAGGTGTGTAAATCTATGTATTTTTATTGAAAGCTATCAAAGAAAATGTTAGAGGTACGTGAGTATTTTACTTTTTTATGTACTTTGCATTCTTCAGAAACATGCCTGCAAACCAGTTAACATGGAATGTTAAAGAGCCAATGCAAAATTCATGTATATTTTTAAAAACACACTTGGGAAAAACCTCCGTGTAACTGTCATGCGTTGCTCCCATTCTTCTGTTTAACCAGAGAAGATTACCATGACATTTGTGTCAAAATGGAATCTTCCCAAGGCTTTATCAGCTTGCTCCTTTTTTTGATTTATTCAGCGATATTTTTCTTATATCTTTTCAAATTTCTGAATTTTATATTAAGTATTTTTATGGTGGCATTGTACCAGTGATGCCTTGAGTACTAGAAGGTAGCACTGCTGAAAGATTTCAAGAGTAGGAAATTGTGAAGAAAGTAGGAAGAAGAAAATTCTGTTCAAGTATTGCAGGGAAAACTGAAGTAACTGAGGGATAAGGATGTGAATGAAGCTGACTGAAATACAAAAGTTAAAAGCTATTCCCCTACAGTCACAATTCTTAAATTAAAACATTGTTTTAAAAGCTGTTGATACCTCTCAATTTTTTTGCGAAGTCTTCTCCAATCCCATTTATTTCAGATAAATGTTTTTATTGAAAGAAACTGTCATTCTGTTTTTATTTTGGGGAGGGTTGTAATAGAATTTTTACATGCTATGCCTTGTTTTTCCTCTCAAGCACTTGGTGAATAAGAGTTGATACTCGTCAAATGAATCATTAAATATGCAAGTATTTTAGTAGCTGGAAAGCCTTGGAAGTTAATAAGGAAGTTGGAGCTAATGGATTTCACTAGTATGTGACAAAAGGCTGATTACAGTGCAGGGGGGACGGGAGAGGAAGCAGCATAGTGCATTAACTGTTAACAGATCAGCTCATTCATGTGGAAGATTTGAAGTGCATCATTATTTCTACCTGGTTATTTACCTCTCACTGTTTCCTTTCTCTTTAGTCATTAGGAAGATAAAATTCTCTGATCCAATCCAAAGCTTTTACAACTAACCAGAACTTTTTAATGACTTCTGTGAAATATTTGCTTAATCATTTTATTCATTTTTCAAATTCACCTTCTATGTCTTTGTTTTATAAATTGGATAAAAATAACAGTCAGAGAATAACAGGGGTCCTCCGTCTTCCTGACATGCACAGAAGTTATTGTAAATCTGTTGAGGTAGAAGACTGAAATATGTAATGTTTCTGTGGACGACTTTCTTTTCTACTTGATTTTGCCCTGGGGGAGCCTTTTAAGTGCACGTCCAGCTTCCACATAGGAGAAGCTAACCACACTTCTTAATGGGAACATTGAACCAGGACATCAGGAGGATCCTTCCTGACTCACCCAGTCCACCTCTTTTCCGTGATGGGCAATTAACCTCGAAACTGAATATGATCCAACTTAAAAGTAGTTTTTTTGCTCTGCCTCCACCTATGCACTACTAAAAACTTTTATATCTGATGAACAGAAACCTGTTTTCCTTTAAGTGTTTGTGGCAGGTGTTTTACCCATTTTTCTTTGTTGCCAATATTATCATATATCTGAATTCTCTGAAGTTCATCACCCTGGCTCAAATATAGCATGCAGTTCTTCCACAGTCTTCAGTTGGCTAGGCTAAACAAGCCATATGTTTCAAATCTTTAAAATGTAAATATAAAAAAAAACCCAACTGCTTATTCTGAGGTGGTTTGTACACGTGTTCCAATGTTAATTCCTTCTGCAGCCCAGGTAATAAGCATCATGCACTGTTGCACAATGTTCTTCACAAGGGCATATCCAGGCCTTGTGCAATGTCACAAGTATCCCTTATCTTGATTAATTTATTTCTTCTGGTACATCATAGCTGATTTTTTCATGAATACATGGTATTCATGATTCTTAATTATCCTGTATTTACTAATCTGTTTCTTTCCAGTAAGTCACTGTCTTGATTACAGAAGAATTTTTTCATACTAGTTCTTAAGTCTTGGCTCTCCAAGGGCATTAATCATCTAACTCCCATTTAGGTGCCTTTGGATTGTACGCTTGATTTCATTTTTTTACATTAGCCCTTGAGATCATTGTACTGTGGTAAAGCAGAAAAGTAGTTCTGGTATATTTCAGTTTAAGTATACCTATAGTTACTTCTACAGCTCTATAACAGGCTTTAAAGTTGGCAGGTATGTTTGGTTTGCCTTGGGATTTCATGTGTCCTAGGGGAGCCCAACAAAACAAAACTGCGGGGTACAGACAGCTATTTTTTTTTATATGTGTGCCAAATCACTTCGAGTGGTCAGAGAAGCATATGCAAGAATTTGCTAAATAGACCATAAGACCATAAGAGCATCTCTTTCCTTTAGCAGAACTAGAGACTGTCTGCCTTTAATTTTTAAGAATCACAACAAAAGATCTATTTGTTAAAATACAGGACTGCCCGACCATTGAACATGATCTCTGTTGTATCTTTAGCCCTTTTCTCTGATGCAAGAGACAACTTGCATTTTTTGATTGGCAGAATTAAAAGCGTTATTTTAAAATCCAAGTATGTTGTACAGAAGCTCTGTTCCTAGTGACGTGCCTCCCCTTCCCTCCCCTCTCCTGCTGTAAGCACCTATTAGAGGTGGACAGATTCCATACCAATGACTCTTGGTCAGTCACTGGGAGCTGGTGTCTTTCAGACAGCTTCTCTGCTTTACCCCAAGATATCTAAATGCTCTGCATGTGAATGCCTTTGAAGCAGTGGAGTAGGAAGAACATCCCAGTGTTCTGCCAGCTCTGTTGAGACTGCTCTGAAATGCTCTGTAGGAATGACTGTTTCATCTCTTCCACCCTCCTACCTGAAATCTGTGGAACTCATAGATAGCTGTCAGCACCTTTCCCATTGAGCAGCATGGATTCTGGCTACTTCCCAGACCCTCGGCATCATTACAGATACTGCTCATTGCAGTGTATTCACTGCAGAGCATTTCCATTTTCCAAGTGCCTGGGTTACTGAGGGTGACATGCATGTATTTGTGCTCTGACGTAACAAACTGCAATGATTGCATCAGGATAAGGGTTCTGGAAAGAGTCCAAAGCAAGGGAGGGCTTAGTTCAGCTGGTCACTCTTGTTCATTGTCCTTTGTTACTGAACTGGATCCCATCCACATTTTCCAAAAGTGCATCACCTTTCATGTTCTTTCTGTTACAAAGCTGCCATCCGCTACAGGGCGTAAAGAAATTAATTAGCATGTGGAGTAGGGTGGTCCAAACAGGCCTCTAAGACAGCTGAATCTGGGCTGGATGAGAGTTAACCAGAGGCAGTGATGATACAGCAATGAACACAAAATTTTAAAAGATGGGTATCAGAGTATCATGACCTGAAGGTGGAAAAGAAAAGCTTAAATTAACCATGTCACATGAGAGAGCAGCCAGTGACCCTCTTGCTCCATTCTGCTCTGTTTTCACCCCTGCCTTGCTTCCTCTTCTGTGCTCAACAAATGGCAAGGCTGAATCTGGATGATAGTGTATGAGGAGCACAGAGACACAACCTGAGGAAACATGTTTAATTGCAGGAGAGTGCTGTAAGGTCCCAAAGGACAGCTGCCTCCAAAGCAGATTCAATATGTGCAGCGCAGGTGGCACTGTTAGGAGGTGTTTCTTTGGAGTCAGTGGCAGTTGTAGATGTGGGAACACCCACGGTGATACCTGCCTGGTTGGCCAGAAAGATAAAGATGGAGCATCTGGCTTGTGGAGGCAGTCTAGGCTAGGAACTGGAATTGTCAGTTAAATATCAATTAAGGATAAGCCAGTATTTCTACCACAAACTCATAAAAAACCCTTTTCTATGAGTTTTTTAAAAGGTCTAGGGTTAAATTAGCAAGAATGCTGCAGGTCAGGTTTGAAGTACTGCATGGTGATAGAATTGTTTAGAAAGATTTGCTTTTAATTCTCTTTCATTACAGCCATGTTCAGCAAACAGTTGCAAAAGGTACAGTTTCTTCTTATCTGAATTGTCCTTCTGAAATCACTCAGGTTATTTAAGTGAAAAGTGCCTTTCCATAAACAAGAAATTTCAAGGTCTGTCTCTGAGTGGTGAGTCTATTCAGGCAGGCCTGGTTTATTAATAAATATTTAACTGAAATGTTCCTATCTGGAATAGCGCATAATGATGACTTTACAATATCAAAACTTTGTTTAAAAAATGTTCTAAAATAAGCACAGATGATACGCTGGCATGAAAATTTATGATAGCTTTTTCATTAAATGTTGCATTTTATATTCCATAAGAGATTGCAAGCAGATTATATAGCTATAAATAATCTGTTTGCTTCTATGATGTTTTTACAGCAGTTCTTACAGTACTTCTCTGTTTGCCTGTGAAGAAAGGTTCATTTTTGGAAATGGATATTATTATAACAAGGAGGGCAGCCAAATACAGTCACACATTTTAGCATAATGCTAATTTCAGTGTAACATGGATCATCTATGTGGTTTTTTTCAAAAAAATCTTTTCATGAAAGCAAATAGAGCACAGAACTTATCTTGATCTAACTAAAACCTGAGCAAAGTCATATTTATTCATTCAGACAGAATATTTGCATTTGTAAATGTGTAGGAAGGTTTGATTAACATTATATTAAGCCTTTTTGTTTTGTCTGTTCCTCAGTTCTCACATCGCTGTCAAAATGGATGTGATGAACATATCCAAGTACAAAGGAAGTCTGGAACCCAGGCAATGTCTGAGAGCCCATGACACTTAAGTTTGTGAGCCTGCTGAGTTGTCATGCTACGACTGTTGGGGCAATCCTGGTCGAGTTACGTATCTGTTAGCTGTGAGTCCTTTAGTGTTTGTGTTTCCTCATGGTTAGTCACTGTATGATCACAGTCTGGGTTACAAAGTCTTTTTTCTTCTGTATGGTTGAGAGGTTCCTGCCTGCTCTTTTCTTTAGCCTTTATCTTCTGTGTCTTTCTCTGGGAATAGATTTAAGATTAAGGTAATACAGGAGTTTATAGTCATTTTCTAACAGGTAAATTCTGATAAAAAAAGCAATCCACTGAAGTTATCGTCATAACATATAGAAGGGAAACAAAGTTCAGAAGTTTGAAGTAGCATTGGTACCGTAGGTGGGACAGGGAAGTGTAGTACCATGGCAGTGCATGAAGAGGGCCAGAGCCTAGCAAGCGTGCTGCTCCTAACTTCTGTTGCCCAAGTGTTAGGACCTCTTAAGGACTCAAGAAAAAAGCTAGCTCCATGCTACTCTGTAAAAAGTAGTGAAAGTTCTGGAGAGTAGCCAAAGAGTATGATTCTCAGTTATACTGTTTAAATAGGATCAAAGTCACTGTGGTCATAGGATCATGCAGGAGAGAAGTCATCCAGAAATTACTTTCTTATAAGAGGGGTTTGGTTTTTTTTGTCATACAAACTAGATGTATTTGAAGAACTCGCTTCCCCTGGGCGAAAGGAGGGTTAGTGAATCATTTATTTCTTCGTTTTGACATTTTTGAACTGATACGTGGGTTTCTGTTTCATTTCAAATGTAGTCAGAGTGAGATGGTTACCTGAAATTTCTGCCTTTGGGTTGTCCAGATAACAGTGAGATGAGGCTGAAGAGGTGTGATGAAGTTGGCAAGGTAAAGAACCATACCCTGATAGCCTGATACAGAAGATTACCTCTTTGAATACATTACCTCTTTACATACATAAATTGGTTTAGCATCCTAGCATAGCACCTGTAATTCAGTTTTAATTATATAAGAGATCAAAACAAAACAAACAAAAACCCACTATACCCAAAGCAAAACATGAATCAAGTTCTCAAGAATCTACAACAGCTTGAAAACATTACAAATGAAGTAGTATTAAAAAAAGCTGTGAAGATTGTTGCTGGTTGAATGGCTGCCTTTTTCAGCAGCGTGTAATACTGTTGAACAGTTTTTCATTCCTGACTCAGAAACTGATTATGTATCCACTGAGGATAAAACTTTAAAGTAGTGAGAGAAATCCAGTCAGTGCTTTTTTTATAAAAATGCACAAGAGCCACAGCCGAAATGTCATAGTTTTGTGAAGCTATGCAGAGGGCCTTGACATGCGGACTGCTTGGTTAGATTCACTCCTCTGTGAGTCAGGCAGATTTTAAAGTTTAAAATTTTTCACTTTCACTCGAAAAAGCTTCCTTGAATACACGGAAAGTAATGCTTTTAGCTCCTCAGCACATAGCAAAAAAATTAGTCCAAATACAGTTTGAAAAACTATGGACCTTTTAAAATTTCAGAAGCTCCTTACAAGAATTAAAACAAGAAGAAGTTTGTGAGTGGTACGATGGAGTTTTCTGCTTCACTTTCTGCAAGGAATCACGTAGAGAGCTCTATGTCCCTTGGGAATGGAGTAGCTGTGCTGCCTGGCTGCAGGTACTCCTGTGTGTGACCCTGAATCTTCCCCTGCAAGCCTTTACTTCCCCCTCTTGACACCATGGGAAAGCTGGGCTCCGTAATCTTGGTGCTCTCACTTGTGCCTTGCTGGCAGACCGCAAGTCTCAGTGATGACATCATCTTCAAGTCTCCTCCAGCTGTCTTCTGTGGCCACGTTGTTAAAACTGGAGGTGATGAGGCATGAGATGCTGTAATTTATTAAACAGCCAAACTGAGTCTTACCTCATGTTGCCAGTTAAGGTGATGCATAGGAAAAAAAACTATATCCTGTGCGTGTTCTGCCCAAGGCTTCCTACCGAGAGTGTGTTCAGAGAGGGACTTAGGAAAGCAAGCGGTGGAGTATGTTTAAAGAAAGAGTAGATTTGGTCTGGTCTCAGTCTCTTAAACCCTAAACTGGCCAGACAACACATGAAGTCCCGTGATCTCCTAGTGTCAGAAGTTAATTCCATTTCATATTGTTTCCCAGTTCTGATGCCATTTGCCTGCACCAAAAGCTCAGCCCTGTTTTCCCAGGCAGTGCATATACACTTAAACCACTGCAAAAGTGGTATAATGAGCATTTTTGTATCAGATTCTTTTCTGTAGGCAAAAGTTGGAAGTTGTACATTGCTGAATAAAGTAAAATGCTGCAGTATGTGGAATTTCTGATTTTTCTGTTCTTTGAATTTCTAAAGAATCTGGTTTTATGCCAAACGCATTTTTTTTGGCCATATGTTGATTTTTTTTTTTTTTTTCTGGGCAGAGTTGTAGGAAGTAACTGGCTTATATGATCACCTTGTCTGTCATGCCTGTAGGTAGCTTTGAAAGTAAGATTAGTGTCAAAATTATAATGCGGTCTGTGTCTAATTAGTGGCAGTGATGTATGTGAGAATGTTTCAGGAAATCAGCATTGTGTAGATAGAGCTGAAAAGATTCTGAATTCCATCATCATTTTGAGGATCTTTAAAGTGAAGTGCAAAATATAAAATAATGGGGATCTGTGAAATCCTCAGTGTTATGTCATTTACCTTCATCATGAGGCAAATGGTTGTCTGTAAAAGCTCTGCCAATGCGATTCCGGTCTTCTTACTATGTCTTTCTTGATGCGTATTCTATTGCTGTTAAAAATATGTTAAATTCATTAAATGAAACTTTTCAGTGACCTAGCGTGAAAGAAGTCCAATAAGAATGTAAAAAATGCCATGTAACTTCCTAAGCATTCTGAAGCAGGTTGCAAAAATCTCACTGACTCGGTTGGCCTTTACAGCCTGCGTCTTAAAAAAAGAAATAAATACTTTTTAGAATTTGCAGTCACTGGTTTGAAGACTAAGCCTGTCACAGTGTAGTTGTCTTCATGAAAGAACTTGCTTACTTGCAGTAGATTTCTTTTTTTAACATGGTTGAAATAAAACAAGTGAGTGTCTTCATTATATTATTAGTTTTATTTACTTATTGGAATAGCTACCAATTTCTCTTGCTTGATATTTGTATAAATGGTAAGGTTGGTTGAGCTAAGTATTTAGCTAGGAAGATTCACTCCCTGTCTTTTCAGACTATTATCCTTCAAATGCTTATATAATTTACTTGGCATATATGTGTAGCAGAGTTTCAATTAAATGCGTATTGTTGGAACTATTACCTTAGGTTGTAAAATAATCAACCAGAGACTGTTTTAGTGTTGTTATTGTGGAATGCCAAATGCTTTATTGGGACTGAACAATTAAACACGGCTGCACATACATCCGTGTTTGTGTACAGACTTCCAAATTTTTATGTGTGAAATAAAATGTGTACTTACATTTGAGATCTGTGTGTGAAATTTGCACATACTAAGAGAAAGAACAATGTTAATGGTTATGTTTTTATTTTGTAGCTTGGATCCTCTTCTTCTGTGCCTTTTACATCTATATTCTCGCAGCTGTTTATGACTGTTGTAGTCCCCCTTATTATTGGACAGGTATGTCTTTTAAATATACATTCTTATTTAAAAAGTAAGATAAAGAGAGCTATCTTAAAGACAGGCTGGCAATCTGATAAGCTGCCACATAGGAACAGCCTCAGGATAGTGAAGTCTAATATCAGAGAAAAGATGCTGCAGTGCTCCCTGGAGCCACATTGATCTTTGTTGAGATTGAGCATCTGTCCCTCACTACCACAAACATACGCTACTGCATATCGAGAAGGGAGTTTGTGAACATAAAGTGGGAAAAATGGCAGCCCAGACTGTGAGAAATTCCAGCCCCATACAAATGAGCTTTGAGAATACTATATAGTCCTTTTGTCACATGCCCTTTGCCTGGATGATGACGTAAGTTCTCCCTGTGTAGTGTCTACTACTAATTACAGGAATAAAAAAATTTTTTGAACGTTAAAAAACATATATAAGGTTTGAGCATTTAGAAGTTAAGAAATCATAAAATTAAAGCTACTCGAGCAATTTTGCATATGCTCTGTGATAAGGGTTTTAATTACACAATTGCAAACAATTCTTTCTGCGTGACTCCTCCATCATTTGTTATAGTGGATGGAGGATATTCGTGGAATGAGCAGCTGTTCAATATTTCATTTTATACTCATTGTTCATATTGTAACACAAGACCTTATTTTTCATGGCATATGATAGAACTTTTTCACTGAATGTAAAGATACTAATTGTAATGTAAGATTTTCTGTGACGCTTGCCTCTGTAGTACCTGTTTTTTCCCAGATGTTAATATTAATTATTCTTTACTTCTCCATCATGGTGGGAAATTGTTGTATTAAGACCAAAAGTTATAAGAATTGTCCACTATTCTTGAACACCAAAACACACAAAGCCTAATTCTTACCTACTTGTGAGTATTCGTTGTTCTCAGGCATGCATAATGCATCAGGAGGATACCAGTTGCTACCGTTGCTCATTCTAGCATCCAGTTTAACTCTGGATTCAGCTAGAACTTTCTGAAGTTTGTCAGTCTAAAGCAGACTTGGAAATGGAGAGTGTGTTTAAAATGTAGACAAATGAAAATAAGTCTATCAAGGAGCCCTCTGGACAAGGTTAAGAGTATGTGTCATTGCCTGTACGATGTAGAACAGTCAGTCAATCTTCTGTCAAACTATAATTGCACATTTCAAAATTGACATGTACTGTAACTTACCAAGGTCCTAGTGAAGTTTGATTCTTACATGATTAAACCCAATTAAAGTCTAGTAAGAGGAGCATGATAAGCAGGACAGTAGGCACCAACATCAGTACCTGCGTAACCTGGCTATAGCCATACAATGTGGAAAATGGATACGACCTTTGTGTCCCTGAAGGCTATTGAATTGCTAACATGCTTTGAGTTAAATCACTAAGAATGTCCTTATTAATCAGAGCCACAAAGCGCTGCTGTTAAACCTACCTGTCTGCCACATTCTTATCTTGTCAAATAAGTCTCCACCAAATATGGACAAGCAGAAGTACTTAAATCATCTCATCCTAAAAGGATCAAAGCTATTAGTTGGAAGCCTTATTTGGAAATTTCTAGGAAACAGCGTGGCAGCAAATCTAGCAATAAAGTAACGTATAGTGATAGAATATCAGCAATCTGTATTGTAATGTGGAAAGTGTGAAGGTGAGAGTAGATAGTGCTAATAACGCTAAGGTCGCGGGTTCGATTCCCGTTCGGTCCTCATGTGTTGCCTGATCTAGTCGAGAGGTGGCGTCCCTGGCGGCAGGGAGGCTGGATTAAAATGATCACTAAGGTCCCTTCCAGCTTAGGTCATTCAGGAGAACTTGCATCTGTATGTATAATGGCATGTTACTTTGGTAAGGTGTTACAGGTAATTGCTATGTGAGCTAATCAGTGAAGTTGTTTGGGGTTTTCTTTTGTCTGCACTAAATAATAAGGCTAAGTAATAGGAATTGAGCAGTATCCATATGAATAAGCACTCTGAATGATTATAAGTTCAAAATCAGAGTTGAGATGAGTCTCAACTGAGTACAGATGTAATTTAGGAGTTCCAATAAAGACTGAAAGAAAAAAACAGAGAATCTTAAAGCTTATGTAACTCAGTCACAAATTTATTTAAGAGTTCATTTTTTGTACATACAGTTCAGCAAGACATAGAATGATTCTCCTTCAAAAGTGTTGAAAACAGTTTCTGGAAATGAACGGTCAACAGAAATATCTCACACTCCTCTAAGCATAAAAATATTGCTTCCAAAGTTATTGCATTTGATTATATCTGGTCAGAGGATATAGAAGAGAGGAAATGTTAAGGATAGCTACAGATAAAAAATGCCAGGATAGTTTATATTGATTGTCTTGATTAGATAGAACTGTACAAAGGTAAACCCACCTGCCCAGGTAGGAGTGGAAGCCGTTTTTGAAGGTGCATATCCAAAAATCAAGTGCAGTAACCAGTGAAAAACAGTAACCAAGAAAAGGACTTACACCGGCAGATACAGTGGTAGGTCTGCTTGCCTGTCCTCTGGAGGTGGCACGGATCTGTTCCAATTAAATAGGAAATTTTGCATTTACTTTGTAGACCACAGCTCTCTCGTTACTGAACAACATGCTGCACAGCAAAGTAATACTCCTTTGTGACGCACAAGTTGCTCGCTCTGGAGTTCCAAATGCATTAAGAGAAATGGCCCACAGTTCATGAATGGCGGTTTCAGCAATTACTTCTAATTTCTCATTTCATGCCCACAATGTCAGTTGCTTCCCATACGCAGTCACACTGTGCAGCAGAAAAGTCAGTGGAAGAATCACTGATAAGGTTACCTGGTAGCAAAGAGCTTAACCGGGGAAAAAAAAAATGAGCTTGGAACCTGCTTCTTTTCAGCCTCCCTAACTCAGCTGTGATCAACAGAGGCTTTACGCTCGATCCACATCAGTGTAAAACAGAGAAGGCTGTTTAAAGGAAGCATTCTCCAAGGGCTTTACTTTCCTTTAAAAAAATCTCGCCTCTGGGAAAACCTGTGTTGCCTAAACGCTCATTTCCTGAGCAGGCTGCAGAGCTGGCTGTTGGAGCAGCCCCTGGGATATAAGCAAAGCAGATGAGAAGGTGCTTTTAGATTTGTTTTGTTTGGGTTTTTTTGTTTGCTTTATGGCAAAATGTATCAAGAGTTTTGGTTGCTTGGCTGACTTGTCAGAATTTTTAATGATGGCTGGGAGAAAGAAGTCACAATAGTGTAATTGATGCTTATTTTCTACTGTTTCTTGAACAATTTTTCAGTGTGGCAAGACTGCCGTTGACAGGAGACAAACAGGCTTTTCGAGCCGCTGACAATGAAATGTGTAAGGGGCTGCAGGTATAGGCTCTGCTCAGGTGGTGGCTGCCATTTGTTAGGTAAAGAGAGAGCTGTTGCAGAAGGAGGACGATATGTTATCAGAAAGGCACTGAGTCTTTTACAGGTAGCAGTTACTGACGGATGGTCTTCAATAGGGACAATCACTCTTTTCTTTGTTAGAGAGGTGCAGGTTGCCTAAACCTAAAGAAAGGTCTTGGGCTGTGTCCTCTGTGTCTCAGATGTGTTTTGCTAATTGACGATACGATGTTACTCAAATCGGTGTTGGTAGTGTAATACTGCATTTATATTTATGGAGTAATGGGTAAGATCTCTCTGACAAGAGGTTTTGAAATAAAGATCAGATTTTCTATAAGCCTTGAAGATCTGTAGTGTGTAAGAGCTTGTTATTTGTTCCCCTCTCTTGTAGACCTCTAAGGGGAATTTGAGAATACTTGTTATACGATAAACATGGTAGTAGACATTTCATGGAAAAGATTTTTTGAATTTGCTCTGGCAGCTTGATGTCCTGATTTTCTTTTTTCCTGGGTAGCAGAGTTCTGATGAAGATTGCTGCTCCTGAGCTGTTGTGGTTTTGCTAAAATAATTGTTTCTTTGTCTATAGATGTTGGTGATACTTCTAGCCAGCAAAATGTAAGGTTTCGAGAAACATCTAAGCGATTTCTTCATGTCCAGTTGTGAGATTTGGCTGTAGACTGTTGTTTCTTGGCTTATTTTTTTTCTTCTGAAGTGACAGATAACAGGAACAGTGAAAACCACTGCAATATTTCCTTTCCCCTTATTGCAGACTTTCCCCATTCTCTACACCTAAGTGCTTATGACAGACTTTTATTTTATGTTTTATATTAAAGAGCGATTTATGATTAAATGTTAATGAAATAGAATTTTCACTGTGCTTTCATTATATTCTACTAGTTTGAACATTTTTCAAAGCAGCACACCAAAACCCACTGTTTTCCATGAATAAATAATAAAAAGCTTGTCTGTACATTATCATTCATGCATTCTCTAGTTGCCCCATCGGTAATTTGTCTGCCAGCGTAAAGTGGGCACTTCACATTAAACAGGCCTTAACTAAAGCTAAAATTAATGTTATGATTCTAAGTAGTTCTTCTTCCCAAATCTATAAAATGAAGCCAGCTGTACAGAAATCCTCACTGAATGAAGTCACACAAAAAAATCCTGATGTCCTACAAGTAAAGGATTTTAAATGCCTTCTGCATCATTGCCCAAAATGTTCCTGAGGAACCCTATAAGCATTTGGGAAATGTGCTTAGCACCCTTTTAGAGTTGTGTTTATATGTTGCAATACAAGTTGTCAGTGAAATTGAAACTAAAAAGCTTAGCAATGTATTTATTTTTAAAGAATAAGAAACTGAAAGGGAAAGATAGATGGCAGTTGCTAGGGAATAGAAGGTACTGTTCACCTACGCCTGATGTTTGTTTATAGTGGGCGGGTGGAGGAAACAATAGTTAAAGAAACCGTTCTAAAAAGGGAACAGTGTCAAATCCTTTCATTCATGTAACTTAAATCCATGTAGAAGTAGCCCTACTTTCTCTTCAAAGTCCAAGGGAGCTGCAGGGAGGGGGAGTGGTACCCTGGGAGATGAGCGCTTCTAGAAGCTTGTTGCAGAAAACCGAGATGGCAGATAAACAGCCTTCACACCCTAGTTCGCTCCCTTCTGACTCTCGACTCGAGCAGGGAACAGAGCCTGGTCTCCACAGAAACGCAAAATGCGAAGAAAACGCGTCCGCTGCTACAGGCTCCCTTTACATTTTTGCCGTGTTGCACCTGTTTGTAAGCTTTTAAAGCGACAGTTGGAAATAACCCCAAAAACGTTAAAGTTAATTTTGCAAATGGCCTCGTGTGGGTTTTATAAAGCCTGCTTTGAAGGCATATATGTGTCAGGAGCTCTCTCTTGGGAGTAAAATGACTGACATAATGGTGCAAGATAGCTTTTAGGGAAGTTTGGTAAGCTGAGGAAAGAAAACAAGATGCTTGTAAAACTATTTTTGCTCAGATTGCAAAATTTTTTTTTTTTCCCCCATCCCATCTTGAGAAAAGAAATATTAGATTGCACACTCTATAGAGTAAGGATTTATTTGGCATTTCTTTATGTCTTAGAAGGTATAGAAAGGTGGATGATACAAAGTTTGGGATTTTATAGCAGTGTACAAGAATGGGTGAGAAAGCATGCCTTCACACAGGTATGGTCCCCATAAAGTTATTAGGACGGGGTCTGGCTAGAGTTATGAGCTCTGCTCTGGAAAAATATCTATGCATTTGTACGACAATGCAGACCTTGGGTATGCAGAAGGTGCCTATCCTATGGAAATCTGCGAAGGATGTTCTCTCTTATTTATGTCATTTCTACAATCCCCATAATTTCCATTCCAGTATCTGATTCGGATTAAAATGATCTCTAAGGTCCCTTCCAGCCTAGGCCATTCTATGATTCTTTATACTGGTTTTCATGGTCACTGGTTTTCACAGTCACTGTTAACTTAATTCTTTTGATTTTTTTCCCCTGTTTTTTCCCCCTTTCGTGTCTTCCAAGACTGGCTGCAATAGTTCCCAATATTCCATGAGGTCTTATTTCTTGGTTTACTTTCACTATATAGGAAGAGATATTAAGTTACTGAGCTTTCAAATACCTAGCCTGACTCAAGGATTTCAGAAGAAAATTTTGCAATAGGGCTGTAAGTTATAATAATATTAGTTAAGAAAGAGTTGGGAATCTTACCTTAAAAGACAAAGTAAATCAGGTAACTGCTGCATTTAGGCATAGTGACAATCTAGCATAGTTTCAGCTTATTTCCTTGTGTATTTAAGCATAAGCAAAATGTGACCTGTGTTTCTTTGTTCAAATGGTAAAGCCCTAGGTGTTTTGTCCAGATATTTTGAAGTACATACCAATACATAAAAAACAAGGAGCGTAAGTATGGTAAAAACACAGATTAAATCAGTCCCAAGAGTTGACAGAATCAGGAAAAATCTCCTTTGCATAATAATATAAATAACCAAGAGAAATTCTTGTATGTATAATGGAAACAGAAAAAGTGACCTCATAACCATTTCCCCTGCTTTTTTCCAGCTCGGGATTTTAAAAAAAAATTAAAATTAAGTTGAAGTTCTAGATAGTTTTCGAAAGATGTGTTGTATTACAAATGTCAGAAATTATTCCATTCTGTATGGGAGGGAGAGGGAGCTCCTTGCCCTATTTAGCTCAATGAATAATGAACATTAATGAATTACATTGTTTATTGCATTTTTTATCTTGTATGTCCAGCACTTCAGCTAGACTGTTTCCACCTGCCTGCTCTGTTTTACTGACAAATTTCTCTGGGTATACAGAGTGGCTGTTACGAAGGTACCATTAGATAAGTGAATTGTTTTTCTATAATATATCTTCTGCTATTCTCATGTATGATTTTTTGACAGATGAGCATTATTTACCTGCTTTCCTGGAAAAGCAGATCGCATTTATTTGTACCGGGGATATAAATGAATTAGGCCCATTTGCTTAGGGAGGCTGGTGTTGAGACAAGGAGGTTAAGGCAGGATACAGAGCAGTCTGGAGGAAAAATACTGTGGGTGTAACCATTCTGGTAGAAGAACTGAATTGATTTGGAAACACTACTGTTAATTCATGTGTAATTATATTCCATTGTTGTTAAAAATTAAATCCTGGGCAAGAGGAAAGTTTGAGCCTGAAACTGTGTTTTGAAGCAAATTTGAGCTGATGCCTTTCCAAAAACCTTTGGAGATTGCCAGGCTGTAGTAGTCTGGTAGTTGCCTGATGGATATGTTCATGTTCTTTTGTCATCTTAACTTTTTTGTGAGTTTATCAGCATCTTTCATCATGCAGGTTATTTATAAAATATCACCTACTACAAATTCTTGCTTCTTTTCCTCTCTTCTCTCCACTAACCCGCAGTTTGAGGGGAAGACTCACCATGTGCTGTTCTTTCTTGTGCGTCCTCCAGGCCAGCCATCAGGAATTCCCAGCTCTTTGGGGCTGACATTTAAAACCGCACAAAAATCTGTGCAGTCCCTTGTACCTAATGTGATCGCTACCATAAGAGTCATATAATCATAGAATTGTTTTGGCTGAAAAAGACCTTTAAGATCATCAAGTCTAACTGTTATTTAGCTCTACCAGGACCACTTCTAAACCATGTCCCTGAGCACCATATCTAGATGGATTTTAAATGTGTCCAAGGTTCGTAATCCAACCATTTCCCTGGGAAGCCTGTTCCTGTCTTGCAGAGGCATAGAGCAACGTGGTAATGTCCTGCAGCATTTCCCTCTGTAAAGTGCATTTTTAAATGCTTTTACGTTTCACACAATGATTATTCTTCCGATATCTCTACCCCCTTCTCCCTGCCTCCACAAGGTGCTGTTTTTAACTGCATTTTTTTGCGTGAGGAATTCCCTTTCAACTGTGGAATTATTGCATCTGAAGAGTACTCCCCTTTTTGCTCTTTTTCGTCAGTGTGCCAGTCTGATGCATCTACTTTGGGTGTCAGTCATTCGTATTTTTACTCCAGGCTGTAAGTTCATCTTTTCGTAGGAGTATCAGTTCAGGCGTTTTCTCAACTGCTTTTTGCTCTGGTGCTTAACCCTCCCTTGTCTCCCCTATTGTACTGGAATGTACTTCAAAATACTGGACTTCATTTCAACTGAAAGGTTTGATGCCTGACTCTGGTGTCCTTCATACAGGCCATAACATGCAAAAGTGACTCTGTTAGCTTTTGCTGTGTTTGCTGACAAATGAAGCTTAATCTCTGCCCAGGCTCTGAGTTGTGTATGAGATTCTTTATCTAATAATTGCAACTTGTGGCTTTTCAGCCTCTGTTAAACTTCCTCACAGAGGCTGCCAGCACCAGAGAACATCAAGGTTCACTGACTGGCTCTGTACTTTATCATGTATTGTCTTCATTTTATTTGTGGGGTTTTTATCGTTACTTCACTACAAATCTTCACTATTTTTTTTTCAAGTTTTGTGTTAACCCTGAAAAGTTAATAGAGTTGGGTTAAGAATTAAAAGGCTTTCAAAGTGTCTTTGTCCTGAAACAACTCTGCAGGGCATGAATAAGTAACAAATGGATTGTTTTTCAGTCAAAATAAATCAGCTGCCATGAGCTTCCCTGTGAAAAATCTAGCTGAGTTTTCACAGATACCTGTAGGTTTATATTTCTCCCCTCTTAACTTATACAAGAGTTTAGATTACCTTCAATCAGTGATCATAGGCTGAATCAACTTCTAAAATTATAGATCTTGTACTTTGTGAGGTGAAAATGCATGGGATTCTGTGTTAGAGAAGATGTATTTTGTCTGTGTTTTTAGAGTATACATTTAGCATGACATAGGACTGATTAGATTATTTCCTGAAGCTGCAATTTAGTTCTTTAGGGTCTGACTATATAATGTTTTTGAAAAATACAGTGTGCAGTAAGTTGTTGTACTGGTGTTTATGGTTGTTGATTCACAATAATTCCAGACTAGATAGAGGTAGATACTTAAAGATGAAGTCAGCCGATTGAAGATTTTGAGGAAATACTACTTGCAGTTTCATTTTTTTAAATGTTTTCCTTTCTCTTATATGTCAGTCAATGATAAATATGTGTATAAAGTTATTATTGCCATGTATGTTATAATTCCATCTTGTACAGACACAAGGTTATCATTTTTGTAATAAATATCTCCAGTATAAGTTGTACTGTGGCATAATTAACCATCACTTTTCTTTGCCAACATCTTGTTATTTCAGTATAAATCTTCTGCAAGGACCATAAGTAAACAGGTGGTCTTAAGTAGCTTTTCTTTCTCCCCAGTGTGACCTTAATTTAAGGGCTAATAGGGTTTTTTTTAAAACTTTCTTAGAAAGCACTTATTTTAGAGGTGACAGACTTTGTTTTTCCTTCTGATAATCACCAAATCTGCTCAGATTAGACTAATCTGGTCTTCCCATTTGGCTTCTTTCGCACTACATCTTACTCAGCTTTCTTGCCTCTTCTTCATCAATACAGTGTCTTATTCCCACCCAGTGGCTTACAAGGAGGTGGCTGAGCTTTGCCGAATGCTCTTTCAGAAGCTTGACCATGTATTCCACGTTGTGATTTCTTTTTAACATCTAGCAAGTGTGCAATTTTGAAGTTGAGTCTTTTCACTGGGGTGTCAAGCATTCTGTTATCTATTTCCTGTAAATCTGTTATTTTTTCATCAGCAGAAAGCATAGAGGTGTTGGGCAGTAAGTGCTGATCTCCAGCCTCCTTAGCTTTGCATGAACCCTTACCTGTCAAATTTTTAGGCTGTGTCCCACCATGTTGTTGACGACAAAGTCATTTGCTCTTGGTGCCTGCAATAGCTGCTTCCAGGACTTCCCTGTTGAGAGGCTTGCCAACAAGCTGGGAAGGCAGTGAGGCAAGTTGACAGCTGTGAGGTCAATCCCACAGTTTTGGCAGTTAGTGTGTGAAAATGTCCTATGGCAGCATTGGTGATCAGGCTGTGATATTACTCTTGAATATCTCTAAAATCTTCTGTATTATTCAACTGATAGCGATGATGTTTATTAATGGTACTGCTATGGGAAGGTAACGAGACACCTTTAGAGCCCTCTGGTAGAAGTGGCTCAGGATCTCGTGCTATTATTTCTGAAAGAGCATGGTAACAGAGAACATCAGGAGAGATCTCAGGAGAAATTAGGCAAGATAATGTGATTGCTGAAAAATTAACACAAGTCGCAGCTGTGTGATAAAAGCTTTAAAAAGTTTTTTTGAACCACGTAAAGTAAAGAGAAAAACTAAAAGCGACTCCCCAGGCAGGGCTGAAATGGCTGCATTATATCTGCTGAGGCTTAGTCCTGTAGCATTTGGCATAATTTGAAAGTTGAAGTTACTTTAAAATTTATAGTTGTTTCTAAAAAATTATTGAAAAACAACTTCAGATTCTGTTTCCTGAAAGTGCAAAAGTTCTGCTAAGTACAGTAGGTTCCCTTGTTTTCATGTGTTAATTCTGGTATTCTAAAAGCGTGCAAATGGCATTTGTCTTTGGATTTACAAAAACTCTAGATATTCAGAGTTTGAATTATTTAAACTCCCACAACACATGCACTTTTGCTTTTCAAGCTTGAGTTATAATTTAATTAAAAACTTCTGGTGCATTGCTAGCTATTTAAATATTAAAATGTTCCATGGATCACTTTCGATTATCTACTGTCATGAAATTCCTGAAGATGTCAGATTTTTAAGATTCCCAAAGTTGCACTTGGAATTGTCTGTTGATGCAAAGGGGACTGTGATAATTACATACATCCATTAGTATCAGCAGAGGAGATAAACTTTGGGGAGGCTTAATGGGCATGTCTCAGTGACAGCTAGCAAAGAACATTTGGCATGATTAAGGATGGATTTGAATGTACTTGAAAATATACTCTCATTATGGACGCCCAGTGGAAGTTGCACTACAAATGTTAAATTCCCCAGAAGAAGAGTTGTGTGGCAGGGAAGCTTTGAAATCCACTGTGGCCGTCATCCAAATTACTCTCTTCTCTTTGTGTCTTTCCGCTGTCAGATTCATTTTGTGACGCCCAACTTGGCTCCCTGCATCTTTGAAAAGAGGCAACCTGTTGGTTTCTGTGTTTCAGATTGTCCGAAGATACATCAAGGACTGGCTTGAAAGGAAGAAGCCTCCATTTGGGGCTATTAGCAGCTGCGTGCTCCTGATGATCATCTACACAACGTTCTGTGATACTTTTGCCAATCCAAATATTGATCTTGATAAATTTAGCTTGATTATCATAGTGTTCATAAGTAAGTTCAGCCTTAAAGCACCTCTTTTATCTGTGTTTCATGCGTGCTGTGAGCAGTATGTACTGGAAAGGGTGAGGCCGTGGGGACGCTGGCATGGAGCTAGAGCTTATACTTTTAATGCCTCTAGTAACCCAGATTACCAGACTTCTTAAGAGCTGCTTTTAGGGGATCAAGTAAGCATTTAGAGATAGGTGAACCCTGCTATTTAGGTGTGCCTAAGATTGCTCAGTGGTCCTCCCTTTCTGGAGGTGCACGGTATTACTTTACAAGTGTTTAAGACCGTTCTGGTTTGGCTTCTTTTTTTATTAAAAACCATAAATGCACAGATGTTGCATTCCAAAGAGAAAAGAAAGATATGAGTTTGTGCTGTTATTCAAAAGCACTGTTTTAACTTCTAAATGGCTCTTCTGACTGTATTATAAACCTAGAAAGTAGTTGGGAGTTAAAAAGTGTTGATATATTTCTGTGGATGAACATGTTTCTTGCAGAGTTTGAGCATAGGCTGCTGGGATCCTTGCCATCAGTTCAAAATACACTTTGCAGATCACTACCTGCCAGGGAAAGGCAGTGGTACACAGGCACTGTCTCCTCTCCCAGCAGGTAATTCCCATCTTGCTTCAGACTGTCCAGAGATGGGAGTTTCGATTTGCTTGGGAGAGAAGTAACTACAGTGTACTGCAGTAGAAATCACATCTCATAAACTCTTAAACTGTTAGATTTCAAGAAATCAGTGCATCACCTGCCTTCAAGTGTGTGTATGTGCACATTTCTGCCTAATAAAAATAATATATCTTCTATAAATTCAACCTTCACTAAAGTCAGTAGGAGATTTGCCGCTACCCTTTTTGGATCAGTTCTTACTCTGTTCTAATTGTGGTGGTTTTTTGGATTATGAAACACTGCTGCATGAAATTACAAATGGTACTCTGTAAGTACTTTATTCTGAAAGCAAAGAAGGAAGCCATGCTTAGATGCTTTTTGTCAAAATGGAGGAAATACTTGTTTGCTTAGGCGAAGGGCCACATCCCAGAGGTGCTTCAGTCAGTGCAGAGTTGTCAGCAAAGAAAAGGATTATGGAAATTTTCAACTCTGACTTAACATGCAGAGAAAGTCACAATGAAGTAATTTTATGTTACTGAGCTTTTTCAGTTAAAAAGGCATGTTCTTCCTTGAACAGTTGGTGTAGCATAGTTGCTTCCATTGCCTTTCTTATCCTTTCTTCTATTTCTCTGCAACTGTGCCATGTGTAATTACAGATACCACTTGCAGTGCATTACACTGAAAATCATTATATATCCATTTTCATTGCCAGTGTGCATAACTGGAGTTTCTTAGTAAGAATATTAGCATAATCATTGAAAAGGCTTGGAACATATGAGATATTTGGTTTTTTCTGAAATATTTATAAAACCAAAACCTGAGGAAGTTGTTGAGATGGATATGTACATTATATTCTAGAAAAAGTTTCTGTACTGCTATCAAGCGTGTTGCTTGGTTTTGTGCTGTGTTATACCAGGATGTGAAACTAGCGTGAGGAGTTTGAGATGAAACTGCATTTATTAGTCTGCTGATTAATATTTTTATGTAATTTTTATGCTAATATTCCAGCCACAGCAAAATGTGCACATGGGATAATTGGTAGCAACACATGCTTATTGCTTTGCAGAATCATACATATTAAGGGATTATTTTTTTGGTGCATATTAAATAAATGTACTTAGTTGCAGAAAATTGTAGTTCAGAAACAACGAATTGCTTCTTTAGTTCAGGAAGGGAGAACTGAGTGCATGCTGAGGTGACATTTATACATCCTAGGAAATGTATGTAAGAGAATGGAAAATGTCACTGGTAATAGCTAATATCCCTGCTGTTTTCCCCAGTTGTAAACTAGGGTCAAAATCAAACGTATTATCTTGGCTTGTACTACCCTGTGGGACACATTAGCCTTATTGCAGTCACAAGTTTTTCAAGAGAGAGGACCTACCCTAGATTGTGCTGCAAGTACAAGCCCTTCCCCCATAACGCACACGACACCCAGAGCAGCTTTGTGCAGGTCGGGGGGTTTCTCCTCCAGCTCGGTGGGGAGTTCCCGTGCTCTGGCACAATACTCAGTCTCTGCAGTCTCGGCAGCTACTTGGAGCACAGCAGCGAAGCTGCCTGCTTCTCCTCGCATCTCCATAGAGTGAGAAGCTTGCGGGCACCCCATGAGCCCCGTGGGTGTTGGGAGAGCTCCCCTTGGGATACTCAAAACCTGTCCACACTTAGCAAGCCGACCGAGCTTGGATGAAAGCTGCTTTGTCTGAGGTACTGCCCAGTTCAGGAGTTAGCCTTTGTCTCAGAGGGAATTAAAATGTCTATGATGATCTACTCTTAATAGTGATCATTCGTCAGGAGAGTCATATACCCAGCGTGTAAAAATATTTATTGTGGTCATGCTTCCAAATTGTAATTTCTCCTGTTAAATAGAAAGGGGCTAAATTTAAATATTTGGCAAGTAGACGATGTCTGAGAGTTTTTTGTGTCATTGACCCCATAAGCAAAACTAACACAAACAGAAGTGCAGCATGCAATAGTGAACCTCCCTGCCAATTCATCATGTCAAGAAATACTTGATTCAGAAGAGTTACCTCAGGAAGAACTTGTGTAGCTGCAATAGGAGTTGTAGCTTTCTTGGATATAATGATAGGTATTGTTCTCCCTAACAATCTTCAAAGGTTATCTGTCATTGAGTTTCTTAGGATAGACTTGATCCAGCCTAGCTTCTGTCATACAGGGGCAAAAGGCATATACACAGCAGTTGCAGAGAGTTAAGTGATGTTTACTTCTGTAGTCTAAGTCTAATTTTAACTTGTTTATCTTCCAGTATTTTCTGTTCAAATGAGCTTCATGTTTTTGACTTTCCTCTTCTCTACAAGGTAATTGAATGTGCTGAATCAGATGCTTTAACTCTTTGTTTTATGTACTGTCTTTGACCTGGGTGATACAGTTTATCCAAATGTGTAAGGGCAGATTTTTGAATAGGGGTGACCTCAGTTGCATATTTCATATTGTCTGTACTGCATTTTCTCTCTTCAGAGCTTCAAAGGCTAAGAGAGCAGGACCTGAATTCTGTCCTTTCTTGTGTGTTAATTACAGAGTTGTTAAATCTCAATCAATCACTGCTATACCTCATCCACTGAAAAAAATGGATTTGCACAGATGTCACTGAAGGTATAATTTGCCCTGCAGACATGCTGATGACATATGAGGGAGAGAACTCAGATTGACTTTTTACATTTCAAGATACATTTGCTGGGCTGGCAATTCACTCTTCTCTGTATATGTCAAATTTACTAGGTTTGTGGGATGATTCTTTAAATACGACTGTACTGAAATAATGTTTGGTAGAGCTATCTTTTTCTTTTAAAATATTGACCAGGAAAAACAGTTGTACATTGACTTTTCAAAAGGTAGTACTGTGAGAACAGTGTTAGCCAATGCCTTAGTGCATCACCGAAGCTTGTCCTCTCACTGAGACTTACTGGAGTGTTTTTCTTAGCAGCACTCTGCTGAGTGGGAAGTGCCACAATACAGCATCTCCAGACATATGCTTTGTATCAACGATACAATATCCAACACAATCACAAAGAAGAGTACGATATCTTAGAGCTACTTATGCTTTTGTAGTGCCACAAGAAAATTTTTCTCTGACAAGATCATACCCTCACCTTAGAAGGCATTTTTAAATAACTTGAACTGTTAGACCTAACCTAGGAGGGAAATATGTCTCAACTGTAAAATCTAAAATGCAGTAAGTAGTAGCCAGATCAGACACTATGGTAAATATTTAGAATTTCATAAAATGATTCCTAATTTTGGTCAAAGGACGATCCATTGGCCAGTCATATACCTGTCTTTGTGTGTCATTTTTCCCCCCTTCCTGGTCTTAATGCCCAGTGTGTAAACCCTTAGATGCACTTTTTTTTCTGGTATGAAAGATAACTCCGTGTTCTAAGCAGTGCTCATAGCATAGACCTTATTTTCTGCCTAAATTGAGCACTTTGTTAACATTACATCCTAGGAAAAAAAACCCTAGGTAATTCTCTTTATTTACAGAGTCAAGCCAGCCGCTGCTGTGATATAGCATGTTTGCAAAAATAACCTTGGTTGGAATAAAGTTGTGTCCTACATACCATGTGTTCAGAATTCCTCTCCTTCACATGGGAGCATATTCATTAGAGAGTTCACCACAACTGCGAAACAATTCTGCTTTTTTAAGAAAATCAAACACTACTGTTCAGTTGTGGGTAGAATTATTTCTGTCACTAGACCTGATCAAAGTGATGTGAACGTGCATATGGTTCCTCAAAGTAGTATATTTGATCGATGATGTTTTAAGAAGACTTTCGCTATCAGAGAATATTAAAACTCTTTCTTTTCTAGGAATAACTCTGGTTTCACGCCGGCAGACACAGTGGCTATTGTTTTCTGTTCCACACACAAATCCCTCACCCTGGGTAAGTCAGGAGGATAAGCTTTTGAGCAAAATAACAGTAACATTCATACCTTGCTGTGCTGGGGGGAAAAAAAAAAAAAAGTTGTTTGTTGCTGGCTTTTCTGCTTAAAAGGTTTTGGTTGTATTGTGACAAGTAATGCTACCAGTGTGATACTAATAGTAGGATAATGTTATTGCACAGATAATATAAATGCTTCTTACAGGGCAGACAATAGTCTTCTCAGCTGAGATTTTAGTGGTTGTACAGTAAGGTCGTTATATATGGAAGCCTGTGTTTTTTCTTTCTGTTATCTGTTTCTGTTGTCTGATATTGATAAAATTTCAGACTTGTTACTGAAAAGTTTTATCTGTCCAGTCTCACAGTAAACTCATACATCTAAAAGCTGGGATCAGCAAGTGAAGATCAAAGCATGTGTATTCCGGGATCACAAATAGGCAATACTGACTTTTGCTTAACATGCGCAGAATGTATGTGTTTAAGTTGCAGATATTTTGGATAGTTTTATTTGTTAGAATTCATTTATCAAAACATCATTGGGAGATTTGTCACTTATGACTCCTTAGTGATAATGGAAATTCACAAAATACTGCTAAGTCAGTTATGCTTAGAGCCACTTGCTACTGCTTCGTCCATTATGTTCAGTCAGTGGAACGACTAGTACTTGAATATTTTCATGCTGTTTCTCAAAATATGAAAACACGTGTTTGATAAAGCATATGTGACTGAATATATGTCTTTTTGAGACTGTATCTGTCAAAGAGAAACACAGCTAGTGTCAAGAAGAAAGGTGAGAATTCAGTCTGAAGCAGGGGAAGAACAAGTAGGGACTTCAGTGAGATGCCTTCCAAGTCAGTTTGAAATAGAGAAACTCATCTCAGGGTCTTTGCTTCAGCCAGGCCTGTGCTGCAGAACTGTTAGCAAGTGCCCTTGAAAGTCTGTGGGAAGTAAAGGAGTTCCTGGAAGACAAGGAAAAGGCAAACTTAATGCCTCTTTTTCACAGTGGAAATGAGGAGGGGACGAGGAAATACAGATCAGTGAGTTTAACTTCATTTTGTAGAAAACCACTGAAACAAATAATTAAATTATTGTAGCAGTATGGGAAGAAAAAGGAAATTACTAACAGCCACGTAGATTTGTCAAATGCATATCTTAGCACCAGACTAACCTAATTCCCTCTCACGCAAGGTCCTGTGGATTGCAGAGAAGTAGCAAAAGTTGTGTGGCTTGAGACCATTATGGCTTTTGTCATTTGCATGATGGTTTGGGCACCACAATAAAAGAATTATGTGGACCAACTGGAAAGAAATCAGAGAAGAGTGCCATGAATGGTCATAGGTCTTAAAAATGTGACCCTGGAGGAAGTATGAAACAGTTGGGATTGTTGAGACAAGACAGCCTGAAAATATAGTAGCGATTTTCAAATGCATAAAAGGTTGATGCAAAGAAGGAAAAGCTAACTCTTTCACAGTGCACTTTGAAAAGGAAAAGACTTTGTTACAGTGATGAAGATTTAAGCTAACAATTGGGGAAACCTGTCTCATGTAAAACAGCTTAGCTTCAGAATATGTTGCCTGTTGATGTCTTGAATCTCCTGTCGTTGCAGACAAGCCTCGGATAAGAATTAGCTAGAGTTGATCCTGCCTTGGAGCAGAACATAGATTAAATGATGTTAGGTCTTTTTCAGCCAAATGTTCTATGAAACCAAAGCTTCAACTAATAAATGAGCTTGTATTCAGGACAGTCACTCTTGTAATCATAGAAAGCAACCACACATGTAAGTCAGTACACATGACTGCACTTGCTGTTGGGAGGTGTTTATGAACTTAGGACACAACCGTGATACTACGGAAGAGAAGCTGGTTGTATTTAACAGGACAAATGTCTAAGTCTCCCCTCTGCAGTGAAAATAGTTTTATATACACTCTATTGAATACATTTGTAGCTTGCCATGACACCAAAAAAATAAGTACAAAGACTTTTTTTAATATTTAAGTCCTATAGGAGCTTGCCATCACCCAGAGAAAAAAAGAGGACTCTTCATTTCTTTTATTCTACCAAGCATCCTCATGCACACTTTCTTGACCTATACCCTATGTACACAGTTGAGTTGATTCACTTTTCTTCTGCTACTAGACTCTTCTTTTTATATTTTATTTTATTTTATTTTTATTTTTATTTTATTGAGATTCCTAGCTTGTTTCACCTCTTGGCTCGCATTGTCCAATTTCTTCCTTGTTAGCACAGCCCAATGAGTCAGGCTTTGTATTTTGCAGCTTTCTTTACCCCCAGTGCACTGGCAAAAATAGTTTGGCCACCTTGACTTCAAGGACTTCTCCCCAGTCAAGCTTCTCCCCAGTGATACATACTTTTACCCTGCTAATACAGTTGTGCTGTGGTTAAGTGTGGAAGTTGAAATGAGACGGGTAGATGGTAGAACGCAGTGTTGTAGGACTATTTCTCGGCTACATGACTGTTCCGTTTGTCACCTTCAGGACAGACTGTGTTACCTTCATCCTTAAAGAGCTGGTGTCTCATGGAAAGCAAATGTGCCTCCTAGGTGGCTAGTCAACAAAAGTATTTTGTTCTTAGGCTTTGCACTACTTTTTCTTACTGCTCTGGGCCTCCTTTGACATTGCTGGGTGGCTGGGACCTGCACTTCCCTTGCTGAATTCCATCTCTGGGGCTCAGCTTTGTCAAGGTTTCCAGGTGTGTCTTGCGTGGGGCCAGCAGCAGCATGTCCTGAACTGAGCACAACCTCTAATGGGGAGATGCTTTTTTTGGCAGTCTTTGGGAAACTCGAGGCCCCCGCTGCTCTCCTGTGCACTCCTACACAGTGTGTGCGCTACGTAGGCATCCCTGCTGTGTACCAATTTCAAGCCTCCTGGTTTTGAGACCACTGATACTCTGTTCAATAGTACCAGATTCAGATAAGACAGAGCTGTGTAAACACATATTTCTGTGTGAATAGGGAGGATTGGGTTTTATAAAGCTGTAGTGCCGTGAGGAGTGCCCCTGAGCCAATGATGTAAATGGGAATGTGAGCCAGAGTAGCTAGCATTTATTTCTTCACTGAAGGTGGAAACAGAGTAGGTCTAATTTGTTTTTAAGAACCACTCATTTCTGAATGACAGTCCACAGCACAGTTTTGTCTTCACAGAAGCAAGAACAGACCTAAGCATTTTGGCCCTTAATCTTTTGTTGTTCTGTCATATTTGTACTTGTCCAGAGGTGTTTGCTATATAAACCATGCAATGAGAAACCTTCTGTTCTCTTGTAGCAAAGATAGTTTTTTCCCTCTCCCTCTGTCATTACAGTGCCTGAAAGCACAAACACAGCTCAGGGTCTGGTTTCATATCTGTTGTGGAGCTCTGCTTTGTTTGTCTTCAAGATTCCAGTGGTAGTGTTTAAATGACCCCCCAACACTTGTTCTTTCGCTTTGAAACTGATTTCTCTCAGCTTGGCAGGTGAAACTCCAAATAGGTATGTCTGGCCCGTTCCCTGGGGAGATTAGAATGGCACCAACTAAAGTGGGAGAAGAGCTGACAGCTTTAAAGCTTTAGAAGTGGTAATAGGAGAGGCATGAGAAGACTTTTATAAGTCACTTTCTCCCACACCATATTATGAAACCAACTAATTCCCATGCAGTGCATGCTCATGAGGCCAACTGCCACTTCCACTGTTGAATCCATGAATAAGCGCTTGCTCTGCACGGAGATGAGTGCTGTTCCCATATGCTGGGTTTTATTTTGTAGACAGAACAGTTGACACACTTTTTGTCTCCAAGATCAGAGTGCAGGGCATGTTTGTGTAAGGACAAATTACACAGGGTAGGTGCCTTTGTGTTTCTTAGTTAAGAACACAAGCTGATATTTCTGCACAGAAGTGAGTGCTTTGGCAGTTGTGTTGGTTTTTTTTAATACAGTGCATTGCATATGCAGAAAAACTAATGTTTATTTGTAATTCACTTAATGAGTGAAACAGGATATACACTTACAAGGAGTGAAGATAAATACAGTATTCACAATGCCCTCTGGCATATTCACCGACACTTTGTTCTCTTCTCCCTACTCACATATATGCTCTGTACATGTGAGCGCACACATATGCAGACATTTGATGCATGGCTTTTATTAGTGCATTTGCCATTGATTGATTAGTACTTAGTATTAGTACTTCTTCTATTGATTGATTGCAGATGAAGTGACTATTTGACCTTTAATTATGAGCCTTGCTATTGAAAATGACATTGAGCTATGGCTTCACATAATCCATCTGGAAAGCCCGACATGATGCCATTCCCTGGAGTTCATTCAGTGAGAAGAGGCCTCAAGGAAGTGCAAAGCTATCAGTGTGGCTTATCTGAAAAATACCGTGGATGTTGCTTGCACTTACACAAA
This sequence comes from Apaloderma vittatum, assembly GCF_000703405.1. Taxonomy (NCBI): domain Eukaryota; kingdom Metazoa; phylum Chordata; class Aves; order Trogoniformes; family Trogonidae; genus Apaloderma; species Apaloderma vittatum. Next base: position 24,199 of record NW_009710749.1, on the reverse strand, counting down.
AGTTTTAGCCAAGTACAGAATGTTTGGGTTGGTTTTTTTTTTTGCGGAGAGGGAAATGCTAGCTAGAAGTTACAAGTCCCAAAGTAAAATGAAGGACTGTAAAAAAATGTTTTCACTTGTGTTCTTTTTATTTACTACGTAAAATTATTGTACCAGAAAAAAAATGGAGTACTGCTACCTATTTCAGCTGCCACAAGTGAAGTGTTAGTACTGTAGCTATGATGATCAGCGCATTGATAGAAAACCAAAACAACGAAAATAACTCCATCTTATAATAAAATTAGGGTATTGTTTGTGATGCAGAGTGCATTTTTATCTCATTTGGATTTATCAGTGTAGCAGTTCTTTCACCATGGGATTTTTTAAAGTAATGCAATCAGAGTTTCTGGGCTACAAAATAATTTTCAGGAAATAATAGAGTTTGTTTTGTAAATAAAAGCCAAAGTGCTAACCTCCTTTTGTATTGTTTTAATTTTATTCAAATTTATTTTTAAATACTCAGATTCTTACTGCACGAGTATGGAACTGGTAGTCTGTATCTGAAGAGTTCTTAAAAACATGCTGTAAGGCACAAGCGGATTCACAGACAACTCAGTTGTCTGTGAGTGGATCATCTAGGCTATGGATTAATCAGCCCATACCTTCCCCTGAGCTGCCCAGCTGCACAATGTGACAGAGCGCATCGTGCTCACATATAGCTACAGTCTGCTCACAGCTATCTATAGTTTTCTCATATTTCTTACAGATACCTCCTTACAAAATTTTTCAGAGGTAAATAATATATTTGCACAACCTAAACCACTGCTGTTTAATATTCGGTGGATTTTTTCGATTAGTCTGTGTTTTTCCCTATACCTGACTCTGTGAAATGCTGTATTAATCAAATGCAGACTTTTCTTATTGTGTGGTGATAATCACTTTTCTACTTTAGATGGAAAATGCCAAAAATGTTCTAACTTGTGTTAAGGTAAAGGGTAGATAATTTTGATTTTTAAAAGGAGGCATCTGATAATAATTCTGTAATAGAAAGCAAGACGATAGAATTGTGTGCATTGCCCTAAGCAAGTATTCAGGCTATAGTCTGTGGTATTTTTGAAATGTGGTGGTTTTTCTCAGCTCCTGACAGAGAATTTTCCTCTCAGGCAATTGTTCATCAAGGTATTAACTGTGACTAGCTATAAATGTATGAATAATTCCTCTTGACTTCTACCTAAAGATGTAGAAAATAATCCTGGTTAATTGCTCTGTGAAAGATTTCAAGAGTAAGGCTTTTCATTATGTCTTTTTTACTTCCAAAATTTTCCCGAGTGTTGAACAGGAAACATTACTGTTAGCATCATGTCATACTTAGTGTATTAGAATTTGAACTGGAGTATTTTCTTACCTGTTACAGACTTGAAAACGATCTGGTTGCTCCTCTGCCTAGAATCGATGGATGCTGACCCTTG
>NW_009710749.1:8625-22720 GCF_000703405.1 Apaloderma vittatum | reverse complement strand
CTGAATGGGAGCAAGATGCTCTAAAGAGTGTTTTGTAGAGGCTGTGTCTGGGCCAGTATGTACCACTCACTACAGCCAGAGTTATAGAAACTCTCCTGCTTCTGAGATCCCACAGGGCTTAGTGGCTGCTAAAACCTGTAATGAATTTTGTTACTGTGATTCTCTGGGCTAAGATGAAACGTTGTTCTCCTCTCTTCAATCTTTGCCCAGCATTTACTTGGAAGGAACAGCAAGTGATTATCCAGGCTTTTTCCTCTGCTCTGTGATTCACCTTCTCTTTGTTCGGTCTCTGGAAGATAAGAACTGAGGGATTCGTCTTACATGGGATGGTAACGGGGAGAACAGAAGCACCTGGATCTACTGCACTTCTCTCATATTAGCATCTTTTTTTGTAGCCCAACTTCAGGGCAGTCTTCTCACTGATAATATTGTTTGGTAAGGTTATTACCATATAACAGGCATATCTTCTTTCTCAGCAGAGCCCAAAGAATTGCTGGGAAATGCTGCAGTTTCCAGTACTGCTACCATATCAAAATATATAGACTGAAGACTTCTGTTATTGGGAATAACATGAATGTCTCCTGCTTGCACAGGCAAATCCACCTGAGATGCTGTTTTGCATGTGTAAGCATTTCTATAATTCTAAGGCAGTCATTCACCTGAAGAGGGGATCTCCACAAGAAGTCAAGCCGACAGTTTTGAGTAGGCTGTGGTCTCGGGGATAGTCTGTGCCAGAGCATCTCTTTTATTTTCCCTTGCTACTCCCTTTGCTAGATTAGCGGCTGGATTTGATGGTTTTAAAGGTCTTTTCCAACCTAAACGAGTCTAAGGTTCATGTGTGTGACCAGGCAAGTGTACCCCCTTTTTGTCTCCTTCGTACCAGAACATCCTGAGGGGCTGTGCTGCTGGCAGACCAGTCTGAAAGTAGGAAATACCATAGTCCTGTGAGTTATAGCGGCTTTTGGACACAGTGTACCTGATTCTCCCTTGGTTTTTTTAATTGCAAGATTCACAATATTGCATGTGTAATCTATTGCAGTTTACTCAGTCTTGACCTCTCTGTGATTCCAGAAAGGAAAATACTCAAGTAAATTAGTAAATCTCCTTTCTTTTCTGACCTGAAACGTATGTTTCTTTGAATAGACTTAGAATGTGGCAAGAAATTCTGTACCAGCTCCCAGGGCTTCTTTTTCATCTGTATACTCTGCCAGTGGTAGGTTTTTTATTAATATTTAGAAAGTTTGCCTCCAGCAGTACTAAAATGTGCATCAGAGGACAACAGTTGTTTACTGTGTTTGAACTGAAGAATCTCACCCAGGAGATCTCATTCACTTGAAGTTTACATCTCTCAATCTCAACTTGCAGAAAGAGATCGATGAATAACAATTGTCATTTCAGAGTTGCACCTCTCCAATTATTTATTTGGTTGTGTGTCTTCCCAGATATACATGTAATTGGATCAGACACTAAAAACCAGATTGCAGGTTTCTAATGACAGCAGGCTCATACCTCTTTATAATAAAAAAAAAATAAACACAGATATCCATCTGTAAAATTATAATGACACAAGAGCCCTCCCTCCCCACCAAAAACAGTTGAAGTTAATTTATCTACTTTAAGAAACTACATTGTATTCAGTAGACAGCTGACAGGTTACCCTTGGGAAGAACCATGTTTGGACATGACTCAAGATTTTTTTTTTTTATTTTTGATTTTTTTTTTTACCTCAAGCTGGCAGAGGCTACAAATGTCACCCATACTAAAGCTGGCGAGTATTGAAGATGATGTTGAATCTCCCTGAGAGAATTGCGTCTACATTTGCTACTCTCAGTGCACCTTCTGGCAGCCAGTCTGAGCTGCTGGCTCCAGACACTCCTAAAATGAGGGGTGCAAAGATGTGAAAAATCAACAGCAGCAGCAAAATTTGGAAATCTCCTGTTACTGGATAGTCTTGGGAATCTGGAAGAGGGGTCCTCACCTAAAAGCTGCCCTGACCACTCTAAGCATGTAACCCTACATAGAGTTTTAGAACAGGAAATAGTGTCCCTCAGTATGTCTAGGTAGTGAGCTGGTTTTTTCAAAATGCCTTCCCAAATATCTGGAGCATTAAAGCTTTTCTGGCCTCACATCTTCTTTTCTTGGCCACAGAACTCAGATTAAAAGAGAATTGAAGGAAAAATTATGCTAATATTCCTACCAAATATTTTTATCTTTATTGAAAAGAAGCGTTTTCTTGTTTTACCATTTTTAATGAATTTGTGTATCTTGTTTCCTTTGCCTCAGGGTTTCAGGAGAACAAAAATATTTTTTCAAAAATCTAATTAAAAGATATTATGAACCAGTTTGGAGTGTAATCCTTTCCTGCTTTTATTTACAAATATAGTAAGAACAACTATAAAACATGTTTCTAATGGCTTTTTAAAAATAATATGTTTAAATAAACCCCACATAATTAGAACTTAAATGCTGAGAATCCTGAGCCTCAACTGTGTGGAAAAGGCAGTAATGTTCAAGGAAATAATAATATTAATCAAATCTCAGCTTCATGTTTTTAGGACATTTGTCCATTTCTTTGTCCAGAATTCCTTTCGTTAGCAGATCTAACCTATTTTAAACTTTGGAAAGATGTTTACTACAAGAGTTATAGAGAAAGAAAATAAGTGTTTAAATTCCATTTGGTTAAACTTCATAGCTTAGGTATTGCTAGTGAATTGCGAGGAAGAATTTACCCTTTGCTTTGAGTATGTTACGTGTATGAAGAGTGAACTGATATCCAAGCAATACAAAAAGCACTGAAGTGCGAGGATCGGCTTACATGTTTGCCATGCCCGCATTGCGGTGCCAAATTAAGAATAAGTCATATTCTGAAATATGACTTATGGTGGTTCAATTAATTCTTGATCTCCCTGTTAACTAATTACTACTACTGTATTGTCAGACAGGTGGAGGTGTTGTGGAGTCTAAGGCACTAGTCTTCAGTTGTTTGTGTTAAATGTTTCATTGTTAGCAGCTGGTAAGATTGCCTATGTTGTTCGTTAAACATCACTTCCAATCTAGATGCACCCGTTGAAAACCCAGAAATAGACAAACTGTACTTTCTTTCTCTTCCTCACAGCTTTTACATTTTTATTAACTTAAAACTTTGATAGTATCAAGATGTGCTGTTTCCTAGTAACTGTACTTAGATTGCACTTGAATTACTGATTTCTGTGCTGAGAATATTGAGCCAGTTACCTCAAGAACAAGAATTAGTAAAAACATTCAAAACATATTAAGTTTTCTTTTTTTTTTTTCTTCTTGTTAGAGGTATGGCAAAAGAAAAATCGTATTTCTCATTTATTTCTCTTCCTCCTTCTCCTTCCTTACTTAAATATTAGACCAGTCTGGTCTCTAATGACTTAGTGTGGGTCTCAGTGCAATTCTTACATCCTTGCATAACTATATGGCCAAGGTATGACTATATCACTCTAATTCAGTACAGAGCCTTCCCAAAAATTCTAGTCCTCTGGAGGAGGTAAATCATTTAATGCCCTGCAAAGGCTTGTTGAATATTCTGGTAAATCATTGTCCTTTCTCAAGGAGAGGGATGAAGGTGAAAATGTTTTTGGAGATTATGGTCTGTGCAGATCTCCCAAGTGAAATAGGATGGGCCCCCGTTCTGCAGTTTTCTCATGCAGCTCTTCCAGACTCCGGTAATGTCTCACTGGTTCCTTGTAAAACCTGCCCCTCGGATGTTTGGTTTTATGATTTTGTGAGCCTGGTTTTTGCTCTCTGTTACACTTATCACTGACTTGAAATATGAAAAGATACTGTCAAACAAAATTCTTTCCCCCCCCCAGAAATATTTTAAGCACCATACAGCATATATATGGGCAAAAAGGCAAAGGGAACGTAGTCTCAACTGCAACAAACATTGCAGATCTTTCTCAGTCAGAAACCAAATTTTAAATTGCTTGGAGGCAGTCGTGTTTGTGCTGATGGCAAAAGTTGTGTTTACATGGTAATACAAGGCCTTGTCACCCAAAGCACCACAAGCCATTGTAAACCACTGTCTAGGCACCGGGGATGGAATCTTACCTTGACACTGCTATTTCCTTCTGGACGAGAGAGTAGCAAAGCTTGTCTATTACTTCACTCAGGCTTCATTCCTTCGCAGAGTACAAAATGACTGTAAGGTCTACGATGTCTTGGTTAGCACTAAGAGCAAGAGAAATCTCAGAGTTACAGCTAGAGTGGGGCTGGAAAAGGACAACCACATTTTTCCTCTGAGGAATTTTTCACCTCGGGAAGAGATTTGGCTACCTGTTTTAGGCTTGGCTTTAAGTAATTTGTTCTCCCTTTGGTTAATGTGATTTCATATTTCATTCAAGGTGCTTTCTTCAGCTGAAATGGGAATACTCATTAGCAAGCAAATATTTCTATTGTTATGGGTTGTCAGATATCATTCACCTGTTTCCATACCTGAAAGAAACTGGTCCTGAGGGAAAAGCATTTGACTTCAGTGCATTCTTTGGAGTAGGCATGGATATAGGAAAAAGAGTCCTCAACAAGTTAATTTCTCAAAAGCATCTTCTCCTATTGTATCTCATAACAGAGTCTGAACAAGGGCAAAAAAACATCATTTATCCCTGAGGATAGACATAGTATATAAACTTCTGTCTCCTCAATTCTAACCACAGCATTATGATTTGCCTGGGAAGAAATGGAGAAAACCTTAAGAAAGCTTTCAAGCAAGAGATTAGCAGCATCTTGCCATTCTGGTAGCTATGTGTATGAATAACCTTTTTCTGATCCTCTAAACTGGATTTTGTCCAGATTTCACCACCCTTTTCCCACCATGCAGTCTCTGGGTTGTATGCAATACTGTTCTGAAACGTGCCAGTAAAATTTCAGATGCTTGTTTGGCACTGTCTTTGCAGGGGTAAGCTCAAAAAACCCCTGCATTGTCAGCTTAGGAGGGGTTTAATGCAATATGTGCCCTGATTTACAGGCCGTTTCTCAGTTGAGAAAATTAAAAAAAAAAAAGAAATAGTTATTTGACCTACTAATATTCCCTTCACAGCAACCCCTGAGAGGATCCTTCAGAAAGAGAGTAGCATGGAGAGTGTCAGAGAAGCTACAGTCATGCACTTGATTCATTTTGTATAGTGCACTTGAAGACTATGGCAATTGAGAGTTCTGAGATGTATGAACGAACAGAAGGGAGAACTGAAAATCCAGAAGCTAAGGTTTTTCTTCAAAGTATTGCCACTTCCCTTTTGTGAGGGTTGTTTGGTGTTCTGATTCCTGAACGCCTGGTGGTTCCGTAGCTCTGGTGGTGGCCTCTTTGTTTTGCCCCAAACCTTTTTCCCTAGGCAGAAATGCTGCAGCGTTTTGTGATTTGGACTGTATTTTGGTAATGTAAGCAATGAGGTTTTAGGATAAATTATTTCTTATAAAGACATTGAAGAGGGAAAACCTATAGAGTGAAGTAAGTAGAGCATCTAGCAGTAATTCTACTTTGGGTGTGAGAGATAATGCCATGTGTTTCGGTGGTAATAAAAATGTTCTATTAAGTTCTCTGAACCCACTGAAATGTGATAGAAAACAGCAAATGATGAAACAGTGCTTTAAGGAGAGCTTACACATTCCGCAAGCATAGAATAAACATATTAAAATAGAAAAAAACCTCTGATTTCCAGTACTTATTGTTTTATCACTTCCATCATGGGTATAGGATAAAAGAAAACTCTTACTTGCTTGTTAGAAGAAAAAAAGCTCCTACTTGAAGTTCTTACTTGGCAGATGTCAGTTGAAAGCTCGGCTATGGAATATGCTGCAATGTCAAACTCTGTTGGGTAATTTTAGACAAATGTGTCATGTGTGACATGGAAATATGGCATGCTGTACATTAGTGATTTCCCAAGTGTTTGGATCAGGTAGTAATGTGCTGAGAAAGTGCTCTTTATCTCTCCACACTGTGTACTTGTATAGCAGTGGGGAAAGGCTTTTGGTAGAAATTACTTTAGTCAGAAAAAGAATCCATTTACAATATGTGCCTTCTAACATCTTTCAGACAATGCATTGTATTAAAGAGGCATTTTTTGATTAATGTTTTATAAACATTTTTCAGCATGACAGCTTAAAGTCCCTGTAAAATTGTAAATGCGTGCATAGTGCTCACTTCCATAAAGTCAAATGCCATCTCATAAAGTCTAGTTGGATCCTGTCAGTGACAGTGACACAGAATCAGTACCTTGGAGCATTAAAATTAATTTGCTTCATTTATATTACTGCAGTGATAGCTAGATGAAAAGAGTCCTATATTTAAATTCTCTTAAAAATACCTTCAAATCTTTTAGGATTTTTATTATTATTATTTTACAGTTAACTAAATGTAGTGAAGTGCAGCATAATATTTTCATGGGCCTTTTAAGAAGGTGACTACAAAACATGAAAGTAGCCAAGGGGAAAGGGGAGGATGTGGGAGGTTATACCAGGTTCAAAGCTGGAGGAAGGATAAGTTGCTTTCAGTTGTGCAGTGGCCTTTGACCGGGACTGATAAATCACAGCCTTGGAGCTAACTTGGAATACCCTGCAGCGATGGAAAGCAAACAGGGCTTCCCTATACCAGACTGTAAGAGCAATCCTCTCATTCTTCCTTGCTGCTGTTGAAGGTCACAAATAAACAGATTTTCTCTTGCAAGCTCTTCCTCAGGTTTGCAAAGTTCTTAACATGAAATAGGCTGCGTGAGGATGCAAATAGAATTAAATATACTCCATGTCACAGGCCTAACTCGCTTCTCTCGGTTGCAGGACTGTGGTTTTAAAGCCCACTGCACTTAGTGGAGCTCCCACTTAGTGGAAGCACCCAGAATTTACACTGCAAGTGAGACCCATCAAAAGGCTTAGGAAGCAAAGCCAAGCAGGCTAGAAACATAGGACTGGAGAAGAGGAGGAAAAAGGATGAAGGGAGAAAATGCAAACAGAAAAAGCAAAAGCCTCTGAATACCAGAGCCAAAGAGCAAAGAGGAAGGTGGGGACAGGGGAGAACACTGGTAGGAGGTACATAGCGAAACAAGGGAGAAGAGGGGAGATTTGAGGGAAAAAAGCTGTGAATATCAATGATCATGTTTGTATGGGATGTTTGTGGGCTATCTTACTGCTTCCTCCCTTCTGCTACAGCTCTCTCTAGTCCTGGTGAGGTGAGGTGCTGTTTTCTCACCCAGCTGGGTACCACATTTCCTCTTTGTTTGGAGGAGGATAGGATACAACCCTGATTTGCACCTGTCACAGTGTTTGATCAGCTCTGATCCAGGAGTTGGACACGTCTTCATACAAAAAGGCTGTTTAAAAGATTTTGGCAGCTTGGCAGTTTGTTATGCCTCTACTCTGAGCAAAGCTGCCGAATTTGGCACCAAAGCACCAGAGGAGCTCTTCTGTCATTCAGTTCTCATGCTGTCGAGTGAGTGAGAGTCTTTGGCAGCGAGTTGAACCTATAACTTGGTAAATGCAGCAACATGAATTGGTGTTTGTGGCATGAGCCTTCAGACCATGACTGCAGTCTTAAAACTTAAACTGATATTGCCAGTGTTCCTCCTCCAGTGTCAATCAAGATGAAGACTCACAGAACTCAGTCCAATTACCCTGAAACACAGATAAACATGGTTAATGGCTCTGTGAAAACAAAGGGGAAAAAAAAGGTGTTAAGCATTCTCTTTTTACATCTGAATGCAGCCTTAATACTCCAGATGGCAGATAAATACCCTAGTAATATCGGGGTATTGGATGTACTTTGAGAAAACTTAAGACTGAGGTAGTGTTCTGGGTTTCGATATGTGTGATTTGATCCTGTGCAACATTTTGTTTATTCTGGACTTGGTATAGCTGTGATACTCCATTAGCACTGGAAGCCATATGCTGTGAAAGATGAGGAAAAGAGGAGCGGACAGCCCAAAATAAAGATAACCATATCCATTTTGCTTAGCACCTTTATTCCTTGCTATCTATCTGAAAGATTTAAACTCAGTCTCACTCACTTTATTAGTTTTGTTATAGCTGCACCTGTTCATGTCACTACTGTTTCAGTCACTGTTTCTGTTACAGCTTCCCTTAGTGCGAGTTCATAATCTTGTCTTGAAAATGCATTATAGTCTGAGATTCAGCATATACAGCATCAGCCCAGGCATTATAATGTCACTTTTCTTCCTTTGACTGCAGTTTGATTTTCATTTCGTTTGCTGGGTTTTTTTGTTTTGCTTTAATTATATGTGTATGTTTGTGTGTATATATATATACATAAAAGAATGCACTTTTTCTTTAAGAGATGGACGAGTAACTATCAAAGTTTGTTTTTCCTAATTAGGAATTTGCATGAGTTTCATATATTTGGAAAACGTTAGCAGCCCTACTGATGCTTGCAGTTACTATATATTGCTACGAAAAAGTTTAGACAACATGTTAAAAAAAAAAAACAAAACCCAAGCTGCTTTTTTTAGCTTTGTGGTAATATTACTGACACAAGCGTCTGTGACTGCAGTCTGTGGACCGTGAAGTATTTTCTGAGAGAGTTGCATACTGGCAAAATTGGAATTAGAAAAATCAGAAAGCGCATAAAGAGGCAACAGGGCTTTCTCTTTCCATTGAACTAACGCTAACCTGCAAAAATAATTATAATTTCTTCTTTTCACCAGTTAGTTTTTCCTGGTAAATAACAGGAACTTTAATTGCACATTAGTAGCTTACAGGAACCTATTGTTGTGACATGTATTTAAACATGCTGTGAATTAAGAACCTCTTTCCACCCAGTGATCTAATTATATTGTCACACTAATTGTAGTGTTTCGTATTTATATTTGACAACTTTAATTTTCTGTTCCTAGTTTACTGAAATAGTGTTCCTCTAGAGAATATACCTTTTAGGCTGGAATTTCTCATCTTTTCTTTCAGAAAATGTACAGTAATTTAAAGCATGTCTCAGTCACTTTGGATCCATTCTGTTCACATCTCTGCCATTAGGTTTCTGTGTGATCTTAGGCTAGTCATTTTAGTGTTCTCTGATTCTCTGTAGGAGTCCTGTTCAGCTTACTAAAGCGGTTTTGGATCTGTGGATGAAATTGCACTACCAAACCACCAGATACTGTCTTACGAATGTAAATATAGCATGTTCATTTTTCTATGGTTAGAGAACAGAAAAGGGTCAAGTTGAGACTTGGAAACACGCAATAAAACCTTCATCTGTTTACGGAAACAGTATGATGGGCATTTGAAGTAAATTATACTTCTTGACACAAATCCCCATTTAATTTCTATCCAAATACTATCTATTCCCAAGCCCCAGAAATGAGTGTTTTTACTAAGTAACCCTACTGTGCGATAGGTCTATGGTGTTGTTTTGAAGGTTATTATTATATTGAGATTAAGCACGTAAGCCTTTATTTATTTGATTTAATCTTTCCCTGAAAATGCCCACTTAAGGTAAGGCTACTGGCATGGAGATGAGATTGTTAGTGGTGCAATGTGATAGGACTAATCAAAATAATTACAAGAAATGGTGCTGTGGAAACACCATGAAGATTTCAGCAAACCTAGATGTGTGTCGGCAATAGCGGGGCACTGGTGGAGCGATAATATTCAACAAAAGAAGCGTTTCCTCACATAGGAAGGAGACAACTTTTATTAAGAGAAAGGGTGTTAAGAACAGGAATTTTTCCAAGACATAGAGAAAAGATTATGTAAACATAGCAACTTTGGCTGATCTGAAACATCTCCTAATGGGGGAATGGAGAGCCTGTGGCACAAAGCCCAGCTTTTTGTCATTGCTAAGAAAGGAGGCACACAGATGAGCTCTGTGAAAACTGTGTGTGGTCTGCTTTGCTGCAAGGTTAATGCTGGCAGAAGATTCCTAGAATGACATTTAAGATGAGGGAGAAAATAAGGTGTCTTAGGAGGCTCCTGAGGAATCACAGCTGCTCTTGTTGGTGATTATGCAAATGTCTCTTCAAGCAAGGCAGAGATGGTTGCAAGTTTTGCCCACACCTATGCTTTGTGGAGCATGATAGCAAAGTTCCAAGATTTGAACAGGTGATTTTGAACAATAACACGTTCAAAGTTGAATGTAATTGTTTTTATTACCGCAAAACTAAACCACATTTAATTTTACATATCACATCGTCATGCACAAAGATTACACGCGAGGATGTAGAACAGAATTAGCACTGCTAAGCTCAGATTCAGGCTTTTAGGAAAAATGGCCCATCTTTAGCTCTTAACACTCATTTCTTCCAGCATCTAATGCACCTTCTGTACTCCAGCTGCTCCCTAACTCTTCATAGGCACGTCCACTTCATATTGATCTCTCAATTCACTAAACCTTTTCTCTCATAATGTATCTCTTCTGAAACACGCAGGTAGAGATGAGAGTTTTGCTCTCTAACAGGTGAGCGCTCACCTGCAGGGGACATGACTCAGTACCTTGACTGCATGAATCAGACAAAGCAGGGAAGGGGCATCATTTGGGTACTCACCAGCTGGCAGGGAGTGTGCCAGGGAAGTGCGTCCCTCCTCCAGCGGTCGAGAGACCACAGGGAGGTTTACAAGCAGGAGTCGGGTAGGCTGGATGAAAGACAATCATGTAAACACAAAACAGAGCACAGAGAGGAGTAGTAGTAAATAACGAGTACAGAATTATGCTCAGCAACCGAACAGTCACGCTGTAGCAGAATGTATTTTATATCAACTCTGTAGCAGGAGTTTGATGACTATTAGGACAATTGGAGAAGAATGGCATTCCCCTGCTCCCTCCTTTCTGCCACAGAAATTTCGTTGCCCTGTATTTTCAAGTTCTTGCTGGTTTGTTTGGGTTATTTTTCTTTTTGTATAAAACTTCTGAGCCTTTATTTTGTTTCTTTTGGTTCTTTAGGGTTTTTTTTGGTGAAATGTCAATGCAACATAAAATGCTTTGCTTTTATCTGAGGCTCAAAATCTGAGGTAAGAGTCTGTCTCCTGTTTTTCTGCCTGCAGGGATTCCAATGCTGAAGATAGTATTTGCGGGTTATGAGCACCTGTCCTTAATTTCCGTCCCCTTACTCATCTATCATCCTGCTCAGATTCTTCTTGGCAGTCTGTTGGTACCGACAATAAAATCTTGGATGGTTTCTAGGCAAAAGGTAAGAATTGCTGGTTTTGATTTATAATGGAAGTGTGCTATGAATGAAAAAAAACCCCAAACCTAAATATGTCTTAAACTCTGCAGGTTCCTTCTTGGAGACCCCATGGCAGGAATTTTTCTGTTTCTTTACTTCCTCTATGATTACAGTAGTACCAGTAGTATCAGATTAAAAATGCTGAACTTTATCCCCCTTGGCTCTGAAAAGACTCAAATCTTGAAGTTAGACCTCTGCAGTTAGTTCAATTTATGAATTCATTCAAGTTCTGAATTCAGACTATGCCCAGTAAGAATGGCTCTCTTTTTAGCTGATAATCACAGCTTTGGATCTCCCTTACAGAGGAGTGACAAAGATCTATTCACTAGCATGGAAGCTGGGAAAATCAGGTGAAATGAGGGTGCTTTCTGAATTAAACTGAAGCAGGTTTAAAACTTTTAAATTTCTTATTTTACATTTGTTTTTTCTATTTGGGTCACCCTTTACAATAGCAAAAAGTCTACAAGAGTCTGTTGTATCACATTTCCTGCCAAAATTATGGCACAGGATAGCTTGTAGGATTCTAGACTATAACTTTGAGTTTTTTACATCGACATTGCTTAATTCAAATTATGCTTATTTCAGTGCAAATTGAAGCTATTGATATCTGACAAGCATTCTATGTCAAATAGTTGCAATAATTTTAGTCAGGTTCCCAGAACAGTAGTAACCACCTCACAGAAAGCTAGTGTGTGCAACTAATGTTAAAGTTGTATTCAATGTTCTGAGCTAATAAGGATCGAGAAACTGTGGCAACTGAAGCAACTTTTGACAGCTATTTTAGGTGGGAAGCCTGATGCCACCAATACCCTGCGTTTCCTACTTGTCAGTGGAGAAATATTTTATTTTTTTTATAACTTCCCAGTTTCCAATTTCAGCAAAACCCCAATAGGCTGCTATTTTACTAGCTTCACTCCACTAAAGTCAACTTGCTAACTCAAATGCTAAAATTCCCCAAATCAGTGATTTTTATGGGGCTCCACTTGTAGTGACTTGAATTGTAAAAGGTGCGAAGATTCTCAGTTTTTAGGGACTGAGTCCAGAAATCAAACCTTGTTGAGATATACTTAATTTTGGCGACTGAAAATGGAGATTTGAGAATCACGTAATTTCTCCATCAGTCTGAAAGTAGTGATTTTTTTTTTTTGTTCACTAGATATTATTAGGAGAGATGGCAGGTTCTGTAAAGAGAATTCCGTGCCACTCCCAGAGAAAGCTAGCCTAAAGGTGACGCTACCAGTGACAGAAAGATACCTGCAATGCCTGCCTTCTCTTCATCTGACTGTTCTGTGCTGCCAAGATCAGGAGTGGGGCTGGAGCTCATCCAGACCTCCCTGGTCCTCGGAGGGGACAGTAGCCTTTGGGGGCTGCTGTCAGTCACTGCAAGTTAACACAGCCTTTAAACAGGGTGTCAGAAAAGTGAACCAGTACTGGAGAGATTTGCAGTTCACCAGCACTAGTTTCTTATTCATTAAGCATCAAATAAACCTTCTGTGCTAATCAGACTGTAATGCTGCCGTAGAACCACTTTGGGGGATTGTTGTTCTGTTGCAGCAGTTTCTTCAGTTGGTCTTCTGTATTATTCACAAATGTTATTTTAATTACTCTTTGAAAAAAAATCAATGAGGTTGGGTCTGGTACAGTTATAATAAGTATAATAGAAGTGAATGTTGTGACTGGATAATGGTCTCCTGCTTTGAAAATAAACATGTCATCATCACCCTTGATGTTTATTTTCTATAAACACCTTGGCTTCATTTTGGCATCTCTCTTGCAGGAGGAGACGGTTATCCAGTCACAGTACTCAACTGCGGTGACATTCTTACTTAATTATGATAGTACATGTGATCTGGTTGTATGAAATTGAATTTAAATATTTAGAGGTTCATCTGCACTAAAGTATTTCTAGTTTGTAAATATGGCAGCAGAATCTGCCAAACTACAAAGTTAAAAAATTGTTTCCCCAAACAAAATGTGGAACGATGTCTCTCTCCAAAGTCTCTTGCTGAATAATATCCAAAAGACTAATCTCAAATGGCTAGATTTAACAATGCTTAAATGCTGGTGTTTCTGAAAGCTGGTGTTTCTGAGGGGAATATAGCCTATTTATTTTTAAACGTTTGGGTTTTTCTAAGGGTTTACATTTGTGCTGGAGTGTTTTTCAAGCAGTGCTTACAAGCTTTAAATGTACAATATTAAAGGTTAATATCTACAGTAAGAAGACCCATCAGACATCTCTCAGACTAAAAATTGCTTGTTTAGCCAACCCTCTAGAAATTATTTGTCTCTCACTCAACATGCAAATGCCAGTCTGTCTCGGCACTTCACCCAAAAGGCTAAAGAAAACAGCAGTTCTGAATTTTGGGAATTTGTGAATTTGACGTATTTCCCTCTCACTTGGGTCAATTTGCCCTGTGCAAGAAAGTACTGACTTTTTTTTGTCGCAGAGCACACAAACAACAGGCATCCTTCACAGTGACCACCCTCCTTCACAATGACCACCTGGGTGTACAGGAGCAGCCGAAAACATAACACCTTTTAAACCTGTCACATTTGCCTCCTAAGTTAGAGAAGTTGCTCCCTGCCGAACTAGAAGCGTGATCACCTGTCATTTGAGTTGAACTTCTGTCACACACTGAATTAGATAGTTCAGCTACCAGAGTTGACCAGCCCTGTGGGGAACACAGAGCTGGACCCTGCCGTAAAATAGAGGCATCTGGTTTCTCTCCTTCTCAGTACAGGTAGACTAGAGCTACAAAGACATCAGGTGTGCTCTGGCATGAGATTACCTCTGGACTGATGGACTTATTCTTACCTTTTCTCAGAAGGGAAGGTATGAACACCAGAGGTGTGTGGCATTCATCGCTGCAGCAGTGACTATACCCTGAGCAGGCATCGAGCCATATGGAAGG
>NW_009710749.1:0-8570 GCF_000703405.1 Apaloderma vittatum | reverse complement strand
TCTTGTATCTGTGCCACAAGTGGTTTGAGTGCAGTCCAAACAGTTGCTTTCTACAAGGCATTGGAGACCCACCTCCGCTTCCTTCACTAGGACTGTAGCTGTGTGCTGTCTCCTTGCTCAGCTGTCCAGAAGTATACACAGTATTTTGTTCCCCCTTGTAAATAACAATCTTAACTTGTGCTGGTGGTTTTCTTCTAAGAATGTAAAAATAATGACTGTTTTGTTTACTGTTTACAGGCACTGAAGTTAACCAGGCAGCCCAAAGCACCGGTGAAGGTATAACTATGGAGATGGACTGTGTCACAGTGAATGTATATATGTACTATACTGTACACACAGACAATTGAGATGACTGGGTATTTGTGAATGTTGCTTCAGTGCATATTTTATTTTTATATATATATATTAAAAAGATACCTGTTAAGTGCCTTACAGATGCATTTTTGGCAAAAACATTGTTTCCAGAAGCCGCTTTGTTGGTTACTGCAAGAGGTTGTACAGTATTTTGGAGTCCTTTAGGTTTTATTTTTCTAACTGAGTGAATGGTCGTTACTAACAGCTGTTTCTTCCATTGCCCCTGCTTTGAAGCTAGGGCGCACCAGCCGTAAGTCTCTGTTTTAAACTAGCCAAAATGGCCAGAAGCCTATCCCACTGCTGGCTTACTCTGGGGAAGAGCTTTCTGAACATTTTTCTTTGAGATTGACTTGAATTTCTGTGTGACTCTGTTACACTCCCTAGTCATATGACTCTGACATGCCTTTTTCTTCTGAGTTTGTGTATACTCAGCATGGGGCCATCCATTGGATAGAAGCTGAGAAGCATGAATTATTTGCATTTGTTGACACAGTTGTCTAGACATTCCTTCAAAGTTAATGGTTTCTCAAGAAAATTCTTTCAATTCCATTGTATGATATTGTGCCATTGTATATCTTAAATGCCTCATAAGCTTCTTCAAAGAAATGGTCTGGTGCTTGGGTTATGAGTGAAGTATTTGTGTTTGCAGCTATGAGATCTTTTATAATTTACTCCTTAAGAACACAAATTTTTGGTTTTCATTTTTCTTTTCCTTCTGCTGGTGCAATGCACAGAGATCTGCAGTGACAGAGTTTAGGATGCTAATACTGAAACAGCCTTTATTGTAGTAAACTAAGCTATGTTTTCTATAATGCTGCATTGGTAATGAATAACAGCTTATGAGGACAGAAAGTTGACAAATTTTTTTTTTTTGCCAATTAAAAGGATCCTCACAATAACAGAAATGCTATCTTAGCTAATTTGACAATCAGTCATAACTTTTAAAAGTAAAACATTATTTAAAACTTATACAAAAAAAAAAAGAAAAAGAATACAAAATACTATTTCTAAGCGGAGCATTGAAGAGAAAAGAGCATAGGCATATATTTAAAGACATAGCCAGCACTGCATCTTGTCCGGGAGATTAAGATTTCAGAAGCGTACTCTAGTCCAGACCTTGAGGTGTACCCATCTGCAAAAACAAACGTGCTGGCAATTGTGCATTAAAACGTTAAAAAGAATGAAAGAAATAGGTCAAACTGGGATCGATATAAATGCAGAAGTTTCGTGTGTGTCATTGCAGTGAACAGCGCAACTGAGTGCAAATGCCTGGGAGCAGATCTTTAGCAGATGTAAATTACCGCAGCTCTGATAAGGCTATGGCCATTTGCACAAGCTAAAGATCTTCTGAATGACGACAGGCATGTGAATCTAATATCTTTTTGCCTTAGTGAAAAAAATTGTGTTTGGTTTATCTAGTCTGTTATTCCTGTGAACAGCAGGAAAGTAATCTGGTACCAATCCTTGGTGCTTTACCCAATGGTCAGTCAGTGCAGGACTGCTCTGTTGCCATCACTAGGAGAAACTACAGGGAGCTGACAGCGTCACCTTGTTCAGAATTGTCATCACCAGTAACCAGACCATAAAATGAAGGTACGTGAGGGTGGCAACATGCTGAATTCTTTCATTCCCTGGAGGGGGATCAAGCCCTGCATACTCTGAGGGCCGCTGTCCACTGCCCGTGTGCCTGCGGACTGTGCTCTCTGACCAGCCAGTGATGCGAAGGGCAGCGAGCTCACAGTTTTGAGCAGCGCAGCCCTAGATAGCGTGGTTGGATCCCTCAACAGGCCAACATGGAAGGCAATTAGAGAGAACAGCATGCGTATTCTTGGGCCAAATTCCAAGTTCCTCTTCCTTGAGCATGCTCACTAGTAGTTGGCTCCATGTGGGAAGACATTCCTTTGTCTGGGCTTATAAAAGCCGTGCTTGCAGTGGAGAGTGCAGACTCAGGACAGTTTCTTTTTGTTCTGTTTCCATAAACCCGAACTTCCAGAGTATATACGGACTTAATCCCAATCCCACTGAAACTGATGACTCTTTCGGTTGGTTCTGAATGGCAAAGCCACAGGCCCAGAGAGAGTGCTCAGTTTTTTTATATGTATAGGAAGAGTTCAAGCATACAGTAACTTACTGTGGTTGTGACCATGCTAAACAGTCAGAACACTGCAAGTACCCTTACTGAGCTACCTCTACGTACTGAATCTGACTTTCAGTACATCCAACAACTTACATATATTCCACTGAACATATCCTTGTTTCTTTGTTATTTTCTTTCTATATTTAAAAATATTTCGAACTGTTTTAAGATGGAGTTCTGTTAGAGCCTTTGCAAAGTCTTCATTGATTGCTTGGGGCAGGCTAAATATTGTGTGTGAGTGTTGGAGGTGTTGATCTAAAGGGAATATAAAGCAAAACTGAAATACGTATTTTAAATCCATACTTAATGAAACTTAATTATGCATATCAATTCTGTTATGTCTAAAGACTGTGAAGATGTTTGTTTTATGACTTGTTATTATGCCTATATGTCTTTAATAAACAGAATGGTTTTGAATTTCATTTTGTTAATAGGAAAGCAAGATAAAATTACTTATCCTCTAGGTCAACTTTTTACCTCTGTTGTCTTTGTTGTGTTCTTTTGTGGGCAAGCTTTTAAACTCTTTGCTTGTTTTTTAAAAAAAAATAATCCGTGAACTGTACAGAAATATTTTATGAACTTGGGGAAGGAAAGTCCTCAGAATACTGCAAATTAGCATCAACTGAAAATAAGTCATTGTGCTCCACCATTTTTTCAGTAGTGGGTTAGAACTGTTGTGAATATTTTTAACTTCTTGGCTTTTAATTTATCCAAGATATCTGGTATTGAACATAATCAGGCAAAACTGATGGCAAATGAGAACTTTGCCCATGTTAAAACATAAGGGTTGTCTTGATCATCAACACTTCTTATCTTCTGCATATCTATAACCCCATCTAATGATAGCAGAGAAAGAAACGCCCAAACAATAAAAGAGCACTTCAGAGGGCAAAGGGAATCTTAGCACATTGTGTTGAGTTACTCAAACATTTTGTTTCCCTTTTTGTGCACTAAATAGAGAAGCTTTTGATGACCCCAGTAATCGGTCCAAGATAAATCATTTTTTACTGTAGTTAAAATCAAAATTGTAGTTGTGTTTTTTCTTACAGATCCTTCAGTTAATGTGAATAGGTTATATGACAGAAAAGGCAATCTCAGCAGAAGCTGCACAGTTATGCTTGTTCACAGAGCAAGAGAGTAATCCAGCACCTTGGTTTTACGGAAGTAGTCCCCTACGTTATTCTGGCAGTCAGGGAGAGAGAAGCTGTTAGTTTTATTTGTGTACAGTTTTCTGTGGAAATATCTTGACAGCAGGAGGTTAGAAGGCAAGATGAAATATTGCCTGTCTGCAAGCACATTTATTTATGTGCAAGTGCATACGTGCATAAGAGATGAGCAGTTATATATGTAGAAATCAGTAAAAAGGACCAAGTCCCTGGTATACATTTTCTTTGCAAGACTGCATATGGAGAAAGAGCTACTTTGTTGATGTTATTCTGACATTAAAAATGAAATTTCAGATACTGAATTGTGTATTGTATTGAATCATAATCTCATACAGAACCTTTACAGCAGACGATCGCAGCATTGCGTTTGTAAACTGTGGGCTATTTTGCACTTAAATAGATGTTGATGCATTTGGGAATTACAACATAGTAAAGGGCTAAATCATAGTTTCTCCATTTTGTTATAATCCAAATGCATTTATATTACTAATATTATAAAGTGCCACAAACACAGAGTCCCTTGCAAACACGTTAAATAGACAAGAGACTAAATTCTGCCCTTGGTTACACTTGCACATCTCCAGTGAAAGGGTTGTTAAGCTGCAGAGCGCTCTCCCTAGGGAAGCTGTTTGAAAAGCTCTGCCATTGTTCTAACAAAGCTCGGTGATCATGTAGCACAGGACGAGAGTAAATGAAGAGTATTTTACTCTAGATTTTATGTCCTGCCCTTTCCAGCATCTAAGAAACCGAATCTCTTTCATCCCTGTTTCCGTGGCTAGCCCCAATCTCCCAAACCAAAGCTGCACAACTGTACCAGAAAAATGTCAGAAGAGGGAGGTTGTCTCCTCTTTGCTATTTTCTTGCTTAAAACCACCTTGCCGCTTGTGATCATATTAGACCGTGACTTCTTTGAGGAGGCGTTTTGAATTAGATTCGTGAAAGTGTTACATGTACGTTTCCTGTAAAATCCTCGTTCAACAGAGAGCACCCAGCAGGACGGTAAGTAATTTTCTGGAGCAGCACAGATGAGGACTGTGCGGTGGCTTTAGAGTTGTAGGGCTAAAAGCGATGCGGGGAAATGCAGGTGTGAGGCATCACTACAGGCAGATCTGCTTCATGCTGGCATCTAGAGCTGTAGAAGAGGTCATGAAAGCAGCCTCTAAATTGTTCACCTGCCGGAAAGGTGGAGACTGAGATCTTCAGTAAGAAGTGAAATTAAATTTGTTAGTGATTAAAAGGACAAGGGAGAGATGTGTTGGAAGCAGTTGGTGCCAATGAGGCCTCTCGGCTGCTCCCCTAAGCAAATTGCAGTCTCGATGGAATATCAGCTTCTCAGTCCATCAGATTGCAGCGATCAAGTCTGGAGCTGATGGGAGCATGAGTCACCACAATTTTCTCATCAGCGGAGGCCAAGATTTCAAAATATTTTTAGATGCATTTCTGCAGAGATTTCTGCCAGGCAGTGACCTCTAGAGTGACAAGAAAATGAGCAGTAGCTGCTTGATGAATCTGCTCCCTGCCACCTACCCTATGGACTGCAGTTTTGGGCAAGGAGGGCAGGTAGATCAGAGACCTTTGGCGTTGTTACGCAGAAAAGAGCCCCACTGAGTTGATCCTGGCACTTATATTTGTTAAGTAACAAAATAACCTCTTAATTCTTAGACTATCTGGTAGCTTCAAATCAACTCCAATACTGTGTTGCTGAAGCAGACGAGAGATTAGAAATTGTGATCCCTGCTCAGAGACCCAGCAGATCCCCAGCAGCTGCAGCACACAGAAGAGCCTGTGCATCTCCGAAGGATCGTGTGCTGGTGCATACTTGTCCTCTCTTTACCTCTGTTCAAAGTTGCCACCTGGCACAACCATTTTTTGCCCTGTTAAGAAGAAGAAAAAAAGCCTCCTTGGATGGCATCCTCTGTAAGTGGACTCAATCTAGTACAGTTGTGACAAAACCAAAGGCTTGCAGATGTTAGCATGCTGGTGTTACTTCATCTCTGTAAGACAAAACTGACTATTTATGGTCAGTTTTCTTACGAAGCTGTTCCAAATTCTAAGGGAAATTGGCTTTCTTGAAAAGGGAAGAAAATGGGCTGCCTCTAAGGAAAGACAATTTCATTGATAGGATTAAAAAAATTACAGAGGTTATTATGTGAGAACTAGCTTTTTGCCAGAAAAATTTTAGGAAATAAAATTTGAGAGTCCCGTGCCAATAATTGGGTATGAAATTCTCTTGACAGAGAGTTTTTCAATTCTGTGTTCACCCTGTTTCTTAGCATTGTGACTGCAGTCCTTCCCCATCAGCATCTTTTGTCTGTTGCACAACCCATACCCAAGATATTGACAAAATTATATCCCATTTCCCCGTGCCTTCCCCTGGTAGTTTTGCCACTTCTTGTCAACAGTGTTTGATGAAAGAAGTGACAAAATGTTGGGGTTTTTTTTCCTTATCTTCAACCTAAATTCCCTCACTCACTTTTTGTTACCGCTTCTCTCAGTTAGCTGTCCCTAACTGAACTTGTTAGGGTCGACATCAAGATGATGCTCTCCTCTGCTTGGAGAGCATCTGATTTCTGGTCAAGATGTTCTTGTCTTAGAGACCCCATCCTGTGTAGCCTCGAGAAACCGGGGCAGCTTTCCAAGACGCTGCTTGGGGAAGCAGAATTCAGCTCTTTGTGCTGAGAGTGAAGAACTTCACCCATGCTAGTTAGGGTTCTCGTGTTCATCATTAGGACTTGCAGCTCCTTTGGATGGAAACAACCGCATGCACGCAGGCCTGCAGCTCGCCTCGGCATCCGTTACAGGCTCCGTTGGGCAATCCCATATGACTGCAAGATATGTTTTGCCAGGTTCTTCAGCAAATTCTCACTTGTTCTGTTTCATAATGATGTTTTAAATCAGAGAAATTTTGGGAGAACCTCAATATTTTTCTTTATAAAAATGACAAAAGGAAATCTTATTTCAGTGAAATGTTTAAGACCCCTCTTTGTCTGAAAAATTAATTGTAAATTCCAAGCAGTGGCTCAGGGCTAAAAAAAGATGCATTGTACAGTATTTGGCTCACATATTCACTCTGCCCTTTTCCCAAAACATACACGCAGTCTTTCAGATACCTCACAACGAGTTGCTTAAAGCCACTTTTAGAAAACCGCTACAACATCTCTTTAGGTCCAATTCCCTGATAAATAAAATATATCCCAGAGGCATAATAACATACTAAAAATAAGAGTATGACACAATTTCAGCCAGTTAATACGATAACTCTGTTTGATGCCGCTCACGGAGTGTTAATGTGGGAAGCCTGTATCTTTTCAGCTCGGCTGTCTGTGAGCGTGGCGCACAGATCTCTTCCCCGAGCCGGAGCCAAATCCCACAGCCGCAGCAGCGTGGGAGCAGCGCTTCCCCGGGGGCACTGGGAGGTATTTTTTTGCCACTCTGTGCTCGCAAAATTCCCCTCTTTCTAGCCTTCCTCAAATGTAAAAACAGAGCCAAGTTGCGATTCATGAGATTTCATGTGAGTCGGCAGAACAGAATAAAAGCGCTGCAGTCTGTGGAGCCTGACTTTTATCGTGTTTCTGATCAGGTAACATGGATTTGTGATGTGTAACACTAATGTGTAACCTCTCTGATTATAAAGGCCATAAAGAGCTGTGTGTAGGTATCACATATCAGTGTTTCCAAAAATCTCATTTATAGTATTTATCAGGACAGCGTTTTGAAAACAGGAAAACTCAAATCTTGCTGGCCCTGGTGGTTTGGAAGGTTTTCAGGTAGCTTTTTTGTTGGTGTTTTCTGTTTATTAAAGTTAGGTGCATATTACATATATAAAACCGGGATGTATATTAAACCACTATGTTTTACATATCTTTAAGAATGTATTTTGTCTAGCTCTTTTTTTCATTTTAACAGCAAACTCTCTCTGCTAAATTCATCCTGTTTGAATTTTTAGCTCTGATATATACGTAAATATGCTCCAGTATATTGCAGTAGTTTTCTATGTTTAAGAAATAAATTGAATGAGCAATGTCAATATTATTGAATACTAGTGAAAATAAAACAAAATTTAGTCCGTTAAGATGGCATAGTGGTATTTTTTGAATAGCTGCTGCTTGGAATGTGCTTGAAATTTTTTTTGGAAGCCTGAGTTTAGGAGTTTATTGTCTTAGCAACAAAATGTTTGCTCTGAACAATCCCAGAAGCACAATACATTAGCAGAAGGAAAAGAGTATTTATAGCCAATAATTCAGCTGTTATAAATTATGACTGTAAAGAAAGAAAAAGAGTTCCTTTTTAAAACTTACTACTTGATTCTGGCTTCAGTGACGCTCAGTAAGGTAAGTAATGTTCTTTTGATTACAGTCAAGCCTTGAGTGGTTTTTGTTTAAAGAAGGCTTTATTAAGCTTTTTCCTCAAATTCATCTCTTTTTTTGTTCTATTTTGGACAGACTTCTAGCTGAAGGAAACTCTCAATGACTTTTTAGCCCATGTTAAATTCCCACTGACAAACAGATAAGAATTACCATTAATTTGCCCCAGAAGGAACTAATAGGCTTTGCCAAATAAATCATGCAGATCACCAAGTGTGCTATTCATCTCTTCTGCATGTTATTGCTTAAAAGTCCTGATAGCTGTCCTTTAAAAATCAGTCATTTGACTTGCAGTGAAAAATTTGAACTGGTGATTGTCACAGGCTTTTTTTGTTTGTTTGTTTGCAGTTCAGAAAACGACGGAATGCTGGTGAGCGTGGATTCTTAGCTTCTAGGACTTCACTCATTTGTTCCTTTGCATTTGGTTGCGTTTTACATCCTTCGCTTTAACCCCAGAACGCGCTGGGCTGGAAGGGACCTTCAAAGGTCGCCTAGTCCAACCCCTCCTGCGGTGAGCAAGGGACATCTTCAACTACATGAGGTTGCTCA